>NC_140177.1:71322154-71367154 GCF_963971535.1 Notolepis coatsorum | reverse complement strand
CTCCTCCCGGTCAGCGTGTCCTTGAGCAAGACACTTAACCCCTAATTGCTCCCGATGTGCAGGTTGGCACCTTGCACGGTCGCCTCCGCCATGTGTGAGTGAATGTGAGGAACAACATATTGTAAAGCTCTTTGGATGAAAGCCCTATCTAAATGCACCATTTACCATTTACAAATTTGGATTTCATTACCAAACTGTAAATATGCAAATCAAGTTTACTGTGGGAAGAACCCATAGCCTACCTAATCAAATGTGCATGTTACCCGAATCATCCGAGTAGTAGTAGCCTAACAATTGGCCCCCCGTTTTGTCGTGACCTGGCTCAAAAAGTAATGACAAATAGTGGACAAAACATGTCAAAATCAGGTTAACCAGAGAACAGAACTAAAGTATAAATACTTGAGAATGATATGTGTGAATGCTGGGGTGTTGTATGAGTAGATAATATGCATTAAGAGTGTTGTGATGCCAAAGGAACAAGAAACCCCAAACAAATGACACAGGTATGGTGTCCATAGGAGACATGAGAGTGCACAGCCCAGAGGCTTCAGGGGCTTTCTAGGACTGACACAGGTGTATTCAATTCTGAAATCAGTGGTTGTTAAGGGGGAATGGGAGCAGCCAAACAGGAATATAAGGAGAAAAATAGAGACACAAGTAACATTGCTGCCTCACTGCCAGCTGAACAGCTTTTACACCCGGTTCGAGTCGGCCAAACAAGGGACTAAACACGTTTCGCAATTACAGTATGCCACAATAATGTGGAACTCCCTACCCACAGCCGTAAAGGAATGTGAACCCCAACCTCCTTCAAAACCACTCTCAAAGAGCACCTACGGGTGGCTGCAATTAGAAACTGGCCCCGGTAAATGTCAAAATCACACCACCACCCCCCCCCCCCCCCCCCCGCCGAACCCCCTCCAATGTACAGTTTCAAGTGATGCACTGATGTGAAAATTGTGGCCGATACCAATAACCGATATTTACCGATGTCGATATCTCTGTATAGAAAACACTTTTTTATGATAATCAAATAAATAGCTATTTTCCAAAACGCATTTTTTTTTTTTTTTTACTTTTGTAACTTATTTTCAGAAATGACAGATATTTTGAAACGATTTAAGGCCAAAACATGTAAAAAAAAAAGATACAAAAAAGATAAAAAAAATATATATATATATATATATATATATATATATATATATATATATATATATATTTTTTTTTAATATCGGCCCATATCGGCCCTATCTTGATATCGGACCGATACCGATGTGTAAAAAAACTGCCATATCGGCCAATATTATATCGGCGGCCGATATATCATGCATCACTTTCTTCCCCTTCGGATTTTTCTTTTCTTCTTACACAGTACCGTATATTTGTATGTCTTGTATGTCATAAATGTCTTGATGAATTGAAAATGGAGGACCCTGATGTAAACAAGATAAAAGTTTTTTTCTGGTCTTCATCCTCTTAGCAGTTGTTAGTATTGACCTGTACTGTATTGTACCCATTCTGCAATCTGTTAACACTTTGATCGCCATGGGTTAAATTCATAATTTACCATCCCTCGCCATCTCTATTTGTCTATGGAGAAGTTCCCCTTCTTTGCAGGGCTATAACTTTTTAAATTCTATTGCTAAATTGCCATTATTATGGCCCATTCAATGTCCTATATGTATTGTTCAGGGTGTAGCAACGTTAAACTTTTTCATTCACATATTCATACTAAAATATGGTCTAAAGTATAAGTATGTTTTTATCGTTTTCTGCAGCTTTCTTCAGAACGTGATTTATAGCCCTAAATGCATTATATTGATGATCAAATACAGTTTGGTAGGAATCTGTGCGAGATAAAAAATTTCAACTGGATGTGCTTCTAGAAGTTTCTACGTATCATCTGATGATGACCGGATGGGCGGGGGATCGTTTATAATTCCGTGGGCAGCGTTAGATGATTCATCCAGAGTGGGTCATATGTTCATCATAGCAGTTTATATGGAACACGTTAGAATATAACGCTGAATCTTACCGTGGCTTCCTCGCGCCGCTGGCAGATGAGCGTGGAACAGAATTTTTTCTATTATGGGATGGAGAAATGCCCGATCCATTTCCAGGTTGTATAATAGTATATACGTCCAAATCATGTTGTTTTTTCGAGTTATTTGCACCGATCGATGTTCACTGTATCAAGACGGAGTCTCTCTAACGATAGCGAGTGCCCGGACCACATATGGATGAGCACTACCGGTTCAAAGGCTCATTTCCGGTTGGCGATCTGCCGATCGGCCACCAGATGGCGCTCTTGAACCGCTAGAGAGTTGAGTGGAGCTTTGCAGTGTGTCTCAGGGCTCCGGAGGGGAAATATGATTTCGCTCACAGATTTTTGAAATATTGACATCAAAGACGAGTTACGGCATCTTCGGCAGAATGAGCATGGCTAGGAATGACGTCTTAACTCGTCCCCGGCGATCATAGTGTTAATAAAGTTTTCAATCAATCAATCAATTACAGGTCAGCAACACCAACCTCCCAGGGGAAGCCCCCACCACACCACTCTGGTCAGCAACACCAACCTCCCAGGGGAAGCCCCCACCACACCACTCTGGTCAGCAACACCAACCTCCCAGGGAAGCCCCCACCACACCACTCTGGTCAGCAACACCAACCTCCCAGGGAAGCCCCCACCACACCACTCTGGTCATCGCCGAGGACGATGTGCGCATCAAGGTACACAGGGGTGGGACGATACATCGATCCAGATCGATATATCGATCTATTATCAATTATCAAATAGGATCGATGCAACGTAAAAAGATCGATTCATATTGCGATACTCTTATTTTGAAAATCCCCTGGTGAGCATATCCGCCCGGCCGCAACAGTAGCAGCGTGTGTTAACGTTACACAGCATTGCTTCAGAGTCCGCCTATTTTGTGACCCGAAATAAGTGCCTGTTTTATTTTTTTCCCACAACGGGTCAAATGCATCCAACATGCGTTAAATACCGAAATTAACGTTGCGTTAGCATAAGCTAACTAAGCTAAGCTGATCAGAGCCATATAGAGAGAACAGCAGAGGTCCTGGGAGGAACTGGGAAGGAGGGGGGTTACTGCATTCTCGAGACAGCGCCACTACCAGGATCTGGCCGGTACTGTACATTCGGACTCCCAATATGCCTTTTCCAGCCAAAATACAGCTCTGTGACAGTGAATAGGATATTATCGGGGGAAAAAAAGAAAAACGAACCAAAAACAGTGAACAGGAGGTCTATTTGTATTAAAAACAATAGATTGTTTTTCATTTAAATGTCTGGAAGAGCTCAAAAATAAAAATGTCAAATGATATTTCCATTGCTTTTTTTTTGTTGATTTAAATGTTACTGATTGTGTTAAATGGGCATATAATATCGTCTCATATCGATCGCAGGCACCTGAATCGAATCGTATCGTATCGTGGCAGACTTTGTGATATCGGAAAATATCGTATCGTTGTCCAAAGAATCGATATCGTATCGTAAATGAAACTGGTGAATTCCACCCCTAAAAAGCAGCCGGACCAGACGGCATCCCGGGCAGAGTGATCAGAAAGTTGTGCGGAGCAGCTGGCTGGTGTGTTCACTGATATACACTATATTGTCTGGCGTAAAGCTCTCATGCACTGTTCATCCACTCACATTTGCCATCTTTCTCATGCTTCTTAAGAATGACGTGCCTGAATAACAGCAGGTAGCCTACTGAATGAAAGCCAGGATTAGTTTCACTGGTGACGTTATTTTGTATTTATTTACCGCCACCGGGATTGCTTGCTATGAAGCAAATGGAACCGCTCTGTGCAATGAGTGGATTGATTCTGTCATCATACCATAATCAATCTACCTAAATGTCTCATGATTTTCAAGGCATTCTATATAGACTAAATTGTTTTATGTAGCTGATACAGATCTGGAGCTCTCCTCTCTTCTCCGCACATACAGCTTGGATGACAGCTCATTAGATCAACCTGGTTCACCATAATCATAATCAATCATAAGCAAGCCATATATGGATGTGCAGATTTTGCAAAGTGAGTGCATGCAGGTCAATGGATACAAATTTGATGAAAATGTTAATGCATTTCATAATAGGCTTTGTTACCAAAGCGTAGTTTCTATTTAGTTATCTCCTCATCTTCATCATGGAAAATAGGTCATAGTTTTTGTTGACGAAATTAACACAAATGAACACATACCTACTACTGTATATGTGAACAAACACACACACACACACACACACACACATATATGTGTGTGTGTGTGTGTGTGTGTGTGTGTGTGTGTGTGTGTGTGTGTGTGTGTGTGTGTGTGTGTGTGTGTGTGTTGCGCATGTATGTGTGGATTTGTGTGTGCATGTGCATGCATTCTATTTAATCCTTCCTTACCACCAGAGGTGGTGCTTAAAGCACAGGATCTTCCGTCTTGCACATGCGCAGGTTTAGTATTTATACCAACACAGTCACATGTGACACCTGATGACCCGAGCTACAGTATATCTTCATTTTCATCTTCTCGCTTCGCAGGTCTATTACCTTGTAGAGTTAGTTAAAGCTAAATCAATTACGTTAGTCAAGAGTGTGTCACTGGTAGCCTTGTGACCGCACATCCGTCAGAGTTGCGGGGTACTCAGCAAGTACTGAGTAGTACTACTCGTGAGTACTTCTCAATACCTCTTAAGCCCGGCGGGTCCGGTACCGGACCCAAAATGACATCATGTCATAAATCAATCTCTCCAGACTGTATGACATAATATGGTGAGTTTTTTTTCCGAAATGTAGCCAAGAATAAAGACCATAATCCAGTCAAAACAGCAGTCATAGACTAGTGTATATTTTCAACAATACGTTTGTTTACCAATAGGCTAACGTGTTATTAGTGAGATTTTAGTTTATGGAATGTCTTCATAATTTAGCGAATATCCACCATTTTGAATTTGTGTCGCAACTTCGTTTGTAGTCATATGAGGAGAGGGCATCCAGAGCTCTCAATTAGCGTTGAAATTTTGAAAAACGATATTACCTAGCCGATTCGAGCTTCCTTCAAGCAAATGACTTGTGTATACATTTATTTTATTTCTCTTATTTCTTGGGATTATCTATCACAAAACTGAACGTTATTGGCATAGATTGGAGCGCAGTTAGTGTGTCTACCTTCTGTGAACGTTTAGCAACAATCCGCGTTGCAATCCGATCCAAAATGGCGGAGCCATATCTATTATAAGAATGGAACTGTACATACAGTAGATTTCATTCACGGTTCTTGCTGCACACCTGATGATACTAAATCCAAATTGAACTCTGCCATTTGAAAGAGAAGATTTGGCCCGATTCATAGATGTGCGAGTTGGCTATAATAAGGTAATTTATAAGCCTGGTATTCTATATTCTATAATAATATTTCTTAATAATATTTGTCCGGATGGCAGAATTCAGTACTGTATCTACAAAACATTATGTTTAATCATCTTCCCTTTATTCATTTGCTTAGATTTTTTGTACACGTGATCTCAAGAAGGTTTTCATGTCTGGTCATTTTTAGCATGGTGTTATTCACTGTCAAAGATGCAAAGAAAAATCACAATTTATATTCTCCTTTGTTTCATCACCATTTACTCAAGCCTAGTAACAGACACAATATTTCTGACACTGGGAATACATTCCATGAGGTCCATAGATGTCCCTAAATACCACGAACATGCAAATGGACCTTGTAGAAGTGGAGCAATCTTCCATTTACTTAGGTATGTATTTCTATGTGGATTTTCAGAAAATAGGGCTAGGGCTTAACAGGTTAAAGCTAAATCAATTACGTTAGTCAAAAGTGTGTCGCTGGTAGCCTTGTGACCCCCACATCGGTCAGAGTTGTGGGGTACTCAGCCAGGCACGTTGGAACTTTAAATCGGCAGCGGGTGCGGCCTTTCTGAGATTTTTTCTTTTTCCAGAATGCCGTGAGAGGAACGTTCGTTGTTTAGAATGGCTTTGAAATAAGTTATTTCTAATGACGTGAGACGTGAGGCAAACGAGAAGAATGCAATAATTGTTTTATTTTGACTTTTCAAGCCTGAAGAAATAAAAAACAAACAAACCTCACTTGAACTTCTGAATACCTCACTCAGCTCCATCACCAAGTCTGTATGACTAATTTCTATATCTGGGTTAGCTTCAATCTTAGATTGAATGCGTCTCCTACAACGACACTGTCGCGCCAAAATTAAGTCGTTACACAGCTGATACCAATTGTATTATCAATGCACAGCTAATTAAGTGTTTTATATTACATCGGTGTAATATAAACGGAGAAATACAATTTGAATTGTGACGAGAGAAGATCATCTCCCGATTCAGATACAATTGAACACAAACGGTTCCAAAGATATTAATGTTTCGCGGCAAATTTTCACCCTGCAATGGATTTTGGTGCATCTAGAGGAGATGCGATGCCGTCTCATCTGTTCTCTCATGTTGTCTGTGCTTCTCCACTCCGACACCCGAGACAGAGAGCACTCAGCCAGTGGCCACTCCCCTCCGACACCCGAGACAGAGAGCACTCAGCCAGTGGCCACTCCCCTCAGCCAGTGGCCACTCCCCTCAGCCAGTGGCCACTCCCCTCAGACGCAACTGTAGTTTTTCACACAGCGAGGAAAATAATAGTCGGGCAATCTAACAAGAGCTAACGTATTTAAAAATAAAAAAAAGTTATCACAAAAAAATAATTTACGTATTTACAAGTGTGTCAGTGTAATGGTGAAGTCAAGTGCTTTGAGCAGGATAAACTTATAACTTATAATTAGGGATGCTCGATATTGGCTTTTTTACCGATACCGATATACCAATATTGTCCAACTCTTAATTTCCGATACCGATATCAACCGATATCACATTTTAATGCCGATATCGGCCGATAATATCGGACATCATTTCTATAGAAAAATTTTAAAAAAAATTAAAAATAATTATAATTTAAAACCGATACCGATATTTTCCGATATCACATTTTAATGCCGATATCGGCCGATAATATCGGACATCCCTACTTATAATGTTACAGTATAGAAAAATACCGTTTAACTTTTGTGCAGTAACTGAAGTAGCCCCTTTCGTGACTGTGATGCACAGAGTGAATCCACAGTCCCTTGCTCCTCCATTGGAAAATCCCATAATTAACTCTGAAGAACTGGTCCTCCGCGAAAAGCTTGTTGTACAAGTATCGCAGAGAAATTTCAAAGGTACTCACAGTTGCACGAGTGTTTCGGACAGAGAAACGCAATGGGTTGAAAGCTTGGCGTTGCTAATAAACATTTAAATTTTTTTTTTATAAACTGGTCAACACTGGTCAACACAGCTTTATTTTCGGCATTGGGTGCCTGATGTGCATGCGCTGTGATCCTGGTCGTTGCGCACTCTACCCCCTACCGTCGGTCTGGGAGGGCGGAGACTATCACATGCTTCCTCCGACACGTGTACCCAGCCCACCGCTTCTTTTCACCTGGCAGCGCGGGCTCTCACTGGGAGAGTGTAACGTGTGGAAGGTCACACTACCTCTCTTAGATCCTTCCCTTGCTGTGCAGTCGCCCCGACCGAACTGTGAGAGTCGCTGTTTACAACAACCCGGGCCCACCCACCGGCTTCCCTCCCGCTGACTCTGCCAATCGAGCCAGTATGACGGCCGGCCAAGCCGGAGGCAGCGCTGACAGCCGGATTCGATACCAGTGTCTCTTGCGTTGGTGACGAGCGCTTAGTCCGCTGCGCCACCCAGCCGCCTGTGTTGACCAGTTTTAAAAAATTCTTTCAAATGTTTATTAGCAACGCCGAGCTTTCAAACCATTGCATGAGTAGTACTACTCGTGAGTACTTCCTCTTGAGATTCTACACCGAATTGTGGCTTCTAGCCTCATAACAGACTAATTGGTCTCAGCTGGATGAGTACAAAGGCTTACGGTCCGTAGATTAACGCACGCTAGCATGAGTGTTAGCTGATGTCGGTATGTTGTAGGGCTGGGCGATATGGCCTAAATATGATATCACGATATTTTCTGACCTTTCGGCGATACACGATACACATCACAATGTTTTTCTTTTTTACCCCAAACGATTCATTATGAGGCTTACCAAGACAGTATTTGAGTTTGCAAGCTAACATTAAAGACAAAATAAAATACCCATGCATTTAGCATTTTTATATTATATATTAGATTTAGATTATTGGATTATTAGATTATAATATATTGCATATATTTAGCAATGAGATATTATATGATTTAGATATGAAATATGATGAATTGAAAATGGGGGACCCTGATGTAAACAAGACAAAAGTCTTTCTCTGGTCTGCATCCCCTTAAAGGTCAACCTCCACGTTGTATTTTTGTTCAATAAACAATGTGGACTAGGCCAACAGTGGCTTTCATGAAGAAGGGAAAAAAAAGTATTGAAATTGACCCAGTTTTAGCGTTTTTATCAAACATTTTGTCTGCCCAACACAATCACCACGCACGTGCATATTTTAATCAATGATTCATAACGTGCGCGTGTAATGTCGTCACAACAGGTGCAGGACAACAGGGGGCTCACCAGGGGGCGCTGAGAGTCACACAGCTAGTGGCAGGCAGAGAGCCTTGCTACCATAGATATGCTTGCTACTACTAGCCGAATGGAAATGTATCTGTTTCACCTCACTATTACTCCGTGATTATAGCCATCCATCCATCTCTAAAGCTAACCACTATTTGTAAAAGCCACAACCACGTTACCATATTTGTAATAATGTAAATCATTGTGTCGTTGTACACATATTGTGTTTATAACGTTAGTAGATAACATAGTTTAGCTTGGTAGCTATTGTGCTAACAACATATCCCGACATCCGGCTCGCTGGCCGGCATGAACGGCCGACCCAAAATGGTTCTCTCCTCTCTGTACACCCCGACCCGTCCCCACGGGTGCCCTGCCGGGGGGCCCATGGACGCGACGGCGGCGGCAGCCGCAGGGCGCCCGAGCCCGCAAAGGCTAGTGTTACACGATAGCTATGAGCTAACTAGCGCTGCGGGCTCCGGCGCCCTGCGGCCGCCGCTGTTGTCGAGTCCACAAGCTCCTCCGCGGGGACGGGGGCACACAAAGAGGAGAGAACCACCCGCAGGGACGGCGGGCTATAGGCTAACGTCAGTGAGTGTAGTGGTCCCGACTGCGTGTAGCAGGGACGGCGGAGATATAGGCTAACTGTGATGCACCGAGTGAGCCACCATTGATCTAGTACTATGACCCGGACGGACATAAGGCATACGTTTCCTGAAGTGACGTCACGGCCGTGCTAGGTGCTAGCGTCTGATAAGCTTTTAGATTCGGCTCATTAATATGCACCCGTTGACCTGTTGTGACGTCGGCATTTGATAAGCTTTTTTGATTCGCGCGTGCATGTTATTCGTGCGTGGACCTTTTTAACTCTTTCAGAGTGGCATTTCCGGTGTCAAATGGAAAAAAATAAATAATGAAATTAGATACCAATGATGTAAACTACCCATAATTGATCAGTAGGGTTTAACCTAGAGGTTGGCCTTTAACAATTGTATGTATTTAGCTGTACTGTACCCATTCTGCAATATGTTAATAACGTTTTAAATCAATCAATCAATAGCATTTTAGCATTTTTATGAAACTACTGTATATTTGTATGTCTCTAAATGTTTTGATGTATTGAAAATGGAGGACCCTTATGTAAAAAAGCCGAAAGTCTTTTTCTGGTCTTCATCCTCCTGTACTGTATTGTACCCATTCTGCAATATGTTAATAAAGTTTTCATTCATTCATTCTGACGGACAACAGAATAATTTTGATTGACAGTCGAGTCTGCCAATTACGTCACACCGCTTGCACCCGCCCTGCTCTTCTTAGCACCAATCGGCAAGCGCTATTAGTTTTTGACTTCCTGAATGTCCTGTGTGCTGCCATCAACAAAGCTACTTACATTAGCTCCCCGCGACCGACTAGTAGGAGACCAGTGCTCCACAGGATGACTAAATGAGCCATAATGATTTTACCTCAACGAATGTTATAATAAAAGCCTTTCCATACATCTGTCTGATTGAAAACTTTATTAACAGACCGCGGAATGGGCATATCTCAACACGGGCTGAGATATGAACGAGTAACGTGTGGACAAGATTGACGCGACACAATCCTATTGGGCAAAACATCACGATATCCACGATACGTTGAAAAAGTGTATCGTTAATGAACTGTACCCGATATTTATATCGCGTCCACCTATCTGGGCTAAGCCCCGGATCTCCTACAATCCTAAATCCGCCCCTGGTGCTTTCACTCAAAGCTAATTTAAGTTCATATTTATAACAACCTTTGTTGGTGAAGGTAGCGCTTTCCCTCACAGGTGACTTGGTGAATATTGACAACAACCTTTGTTGGTGTTTTTATTTCCCGCTCCCAGCATGGGGTACAGTCGCTCCTATCTTGTTCTTCACAGTATTGACAACAACCTTTGATGGTGAAGGCAGCTCTTTCACTCCCCACTCCGAGCATACCTCAAGGGCGACCAACAAACTGAACAAGCTGGTGAGAAAGGCTAGCTCTGTGGTGGAAGTCGAGCTGGTCAAACTGGAGATGGTGGTAGAGAGGAGAATGTTCAGGAAACTCAGGCGCATAAAAGTCTATTCGATCATGTCTCTAGCACCCTCACAGCCGTAGCTGCAACCACTTACATCACGGCTCTCATCCACATTCATTCATATGCTCCCCCCGCTATCTCCTCCCTGATTTCAATGTAACATGGAAGTGCAGTGGTCTATAGCTAACTTTACCGATCTAGCTGCCTAAAGACTACAAACTGATCCCGCCCACAATTCAATGCGAAAGCGTCATCATGCAACGCGTATACAGTACGGAAAGTGAGTTGTGTCGGTTTGTTAAGTCGATTGCATTCTCACAGCGTACGAGTCGCTTTGGGTTCGGTTGGAAGTGCGCCGAGACCACCCTCTCTAGGCAGTCTCGGCCCGCTTGTTTTGTTCCGCAACAGAATGTGATTGCTGTGTTCACATATGCCCAAATGAACTGAAATAGGGGGTAAACGCTCCAGGTTCCGGAACAACAGCTCCAAACGAGCTAGGTGTGAAAATGCCCTAAGTGTGTCTGACTCTTACCACCAAACCTGCACAGACTACAACGTATGACATATATCATGCCAGTTAGGGCACCTTGTGTATACTGCACCTGTGTATACTGTTTACTTTTACTCTTACTTATAGTATATATTCAGATTATAATTCCCTATTACCCATATGTATTATAACATACTGTATAATATAACTGATAGGGCATACAGACCCTCATCTGCACCTTTGATTACACACACTTTTCTCATATTATTATATTCAGAGTTGATTATATTGCTTACACTGTTTTTTTTCTCTTGATTGATTGATTGATTGATTGATTGAACATTTTATTAACAGATTGCAGAATGGGTACAATACAGTACAGCTCAATACACACACACAATTGTTAAGGGGATGCAGACCAGAGAAAGACTTTCGTCTTGTTTACATCAGGGTCCCCCATTTTCAATTCATCATAACATATATGACATACATGACAAACGGATAGAGTACTGTTACATCTAGAAATGTATGACATACCAGATCTACAAATATACAGTACTGATTATGAGTACAACAAGAGTTTACAAAGAGAGTATATACATTTGAGGGGGAAGAAATGTACATTGGAGGAGGTTGGGTAGGTGGGGTGGGGGGGGCAGGGTGTTATTTTTCTATATTCAGATAAAATTGTATTGCCTATATTTATGTCTTCTACTATTACCATGCCCATACCTGTACCCCCTCCCCCATGCTGCTAATGCCCGAATTTCCCCAAGGATATCAATAAAATACTATCTTATCTTATTTTATCCTAATTTGTCTTCAAAGTTAGCAATAGTGCTGACTTGGTTAATATTGACAACAATCTTTGTTGGTGAAAGCAGTGTTTTCACTTCCCGCTCCCAGCATGGACCTCCTGCAGTTTGCATACAGAGCCAACCGATCCACGGACGATGCTATGAACATGGCTCTGCATTACGTCCTGGAACACCTGGACACTGCTGGGACCTACGCCAGGATTCTGTTGGTGGACTTCAGCTCGGCCTTCAACACCATCCTCCCGCACATCCTGGAGCATCGGGTGTCCCTGCTGCAGGTGCCGGACTCTACCTGTAGGTGGATTAAGGACTTCCTGACAGGACGCAGCGGGTGAAGCTGGGAATAAACATCTCTGATCCCAAGTCCATCAGAACAGGCTCCCCGCAGGGCTGCGTTCTGTCCCCCCTACGATTCTCCCTGTACACCAACAACTGCGTCTCTCTGCACCCCTTGGTCAAGCTCCTGAAGTTTGGGGACGATACCACCCTGGTGGGTCTCATCTCCAGGGGGGATGAACCTGCCTACAGGAGGGAGATGGAGAGGCTGCAGAGCTGGTGCAGCTGCAACAACCTGGACCTCAACGCCCAGAAAACAGTGGAGATGGTGGTGGAGTTCAGGCGGAAGGCAGCCCCCCCCCACCCCGATCATTCTGGGAGGCACCCCGGTGGCCTCTGTGGAGTCCTGCCGCTTCCTCGGCATGACACTCTCCCGGGACCTGAAATGGGAGCTGAACATCAACGCTGTCAATAAAAAGGCCCTGAAGAGGATGTTCTTCCTGTGTCAGCTGAGGAATTCAGGCTGCCGAGGACCATGATGGCAAATTTTTACACCTCCATCATTGAGTCCATCCTCACCTGGTTTCCTGCGGCCATGGTCAGGGACAAAGCCAAGCTGCAGCCAGTGATACGCTCGGTGGAGAGGGTGATCAGCTGCTCCCTTCCCTCCCTCGAGTCCCTACATTCCACCAGGGCCTTGAGGAGGGCGAGGAAGATAATGGCAGACCCCGCTCACCCGGGTCACCTCTTCCCCATGGCAAGCGGCTACAGCTGCCCAAGACTTTGAAAACCCGCCACAGATTCAGTTTCTTCCCCTCAGCAGCTTGCCTAGTAAATGAGTCAGATGTCCCCCTGCTCCACCCCCCCCCCCTCTATGGCGAGCTGATAGGGCTGGAGTTTTTTACTTTATTTTGCACTGACAACATGTCCTTAGCCATTGCACTTTATTGTCTTGTCGTTCACTGTTTTGTCCTGTTTAGCACTTTTTTTTTTCTGAAAAAAGTGTATGCACTGTACCAGTGGAGGTTATTGCATTACTACTAGTGAGGCAGTGCTTCACTAGTATACAGACAAGAAAAAAAAATTATTATACATTTCTTTTTATTATTTATTATTATTTTAGATTTTTTTTTTTTTTATTATTTAATATTTCTTTTTATTATAAATGTTTTCCTCTGTGAGAAAGACAATGCCAGTGAATTTCTTTTTTCTTCAAAAATTTCCAAGTGACAGCTCTCTGACCCTGATCCCATAACACACATTGATGGTCAGCTGTCAATCATTCACTGCAAATTTGGTGCACTGGGCAGGGCTTAACCCTTCAAGGTTGACGGGGCTTTTTGGACCCGTGGGCGGAGAACAAAGGGATTTAGAATGACTCATAAATGCTCTGGAAGTCGCGCTTTTCAGAAATCTGTAAAAATAGAAAAATGACAATTTCGAGTGCTTTGAGAGGTACTATATATGTCTCCTTACTTGCTAAACGTAATACGACTTGTAAATACGTTTAATTCTTGCTAGATGGTATGCTTGTAATTATCTCCGTTTGCCAGAGAACTACAGCGCGTCACGAAACGCACATACACGCACGCGCGCACACACACAAGAGAAGTGTGTGCGCTGTGAATAGGTGTTAGACCCTGCAGAGGTGAGAGAGGTATCAGAGACCAGTCTATGACGTCGCGATAAAACATTAACTACTTGCTTTTTATGTGCAAGGAAAGAAGGAAGAGGTAGCTGCATTATTATTATTATCATTCTCGAGAATACATGCGGACCCGACGGAACGTTAACTTATGAATAAAAAGTAGTCTAACATGCTTTTCATCCTCGCCCGTGTATATACCCATGTCGCGCTAAAACATCAACTACTGTATGAGTAGAGACAGAATGCGTGTGTGTACGAGTTATGAGTTATCGCGCAGTTTTCTAGAGTAGAAAGGTGTGCCCAGTAGAGCACACACACACACACACACAGAAGGAATTTCTTGTACAGCGAGTTGGGTGTTTTATTTATTTTATCACTTGTAGGCTACCATAGCGAAGGCTCATGGCAGCAACGTTAGTGGTTGAAACGTGATTCGAGAGTGATACCAAGTGGAAGGAAATATATCCTGTCATCAGTGCGTATAGCAGGTATCCTCGAAATTCTCCGCTATCTCCTCTGCAAGCTCCTGTCCGGCTGCACTGCTCCAACTGCCTGTGTCTGTCTACTGCTTTGGTCCAATCATATTCAGCGTCCCGTCAGAATCCCCCCCCCCCACCCACAGTCTGCGAATCAGAGGCAGAGTAGGGCGGGTCTTCACGAAATGCGTGTTGTCTCTTTCAACGGGTCGGAGTCAGAGCGAGAGTTGACAGCGCATATACAGGTAGTCTAATCTGCAGGTACTGTAGCTAGTAGCATAGTTTTGCCAGCAGGCAGCTAGTAGAAAAATATGGCATGTTCAAAGATGGCCAGTAAAATAAAAGTCAACAGTGAAAATCGCTGCAATTCAAAGGTAAAGCAACCAAGTCCTCACTCAGTGGCATGGGTGTTGGCTAAACACAAGAAGCCATTCTCTGATGCATACATAATAAAATAATGTATGACTGAAGTGATGGAGACCATGTTTGAAGGCAAACAAAAACAAATCCTCCTCAGATCGCACAGCAACCAGAATAACTGAAATACTGGCTGATGATTTCATTAAACAGCTTTGTGATAGAATAAAAGAAAATGCACAGTGCATTTCCATAGCTGTGGATGAGTCCACTGACACCACTGAGAATGCTCAGTTGCTGGTGTTTGTGAGGTTTTATGATGAGGCAAAGGGGTATATTAATACATTTTTGGAATACTTGAAACCCTTTTTTTGTGGAATATTTGATGCGGCCCAGCCTCACCCAGACTCTACCTCCAGCGGCCCCCAGGTAAATTGAGTTTGAGACCCCTGGTCTAGTCATTTAGCTGATGCTTTTATCCAAAGCGACTTACAAGTTCTGTACAACAAGTCATCAGGAAGGGCACAACTCTATCAGCTGAGTAACAATGTTCATCAAAGTGTTGAGTGCTAGAATGTTCGATTATGACATCATACTGTGACATCACAAATGTTCTAGAATGTTCTTGCATTCATTCAACATGCATTCTCATAAATATTACGATCAAATCTATTTTGTACTTGATGATACATTTGAAATTGGTTTGGTTATGATCATGTTATTTAGGAATTGAGTGCATGCATGAATCTCCACCAGGCCACAGCCACACTCTCTCTCTCTCTCTCTCTCTCTCTCTCTCTCTCTCTCTCTCTCTCTCTCTCTCTCTAAATAAGACAAGACCACTTCTAATTTTAATCTGTTCAGATGTTCTGTTGTGTGTGGGTGTGGGTGTGTGTGTGTGTGTGTGTGTGTGTGTGTGTGTGTGTGTGTGTGTGTGTGTGTGTGTGTGTGTGTCAGTCATTCAGTCATGGCATCCAAACGCCTCACCCCAGCTGAAGCTCTCGAATTGGTACTACTAACTCAGGGAGGGGCAACTGGCGGCCCGCGGGCCGCATGCGGCCCTCACCGACGTTCCATGCAGCCCCAGGCCAATATTAAAAAAAAATATATATATATATATAATATTTTTTTATTTTTTTTGTATTGTATTCGACTAAGAAGAGTTGGCAGTCGACTATGGCTCCTTTCGATCGATTAGTCGACTATTTGACTAATAGGGGTCAGCCCTAGTGTGGACATATGAAACGCTGTTGAAAGTGCCGTGCAGCAATATGGGGGTTTTGATAAACTGTCGGCTGTTGTTACCGATGGAGCACCGGCAATGAAAGGAAAACGCACAGGATTCGCCGGGCTTCTAAGGCAGAGTGGCGTTGAGTCTCCAATGCTGCACTGCATTATACATCAGGTAAGTTCGCTAACATAATTTCCATCTATTGTGGGTCACTAATAATGACCAATGCGAGTCAAGTGTAGTCAAATTATATGCGAGAGTCGTTATAACAGCCATGTTATGGATTTGGTTACCAAGGTTACCAATCTAATTCGTGGAGGCAACAGGTCACTAAACCATAGAAAGATTGTCTCCTTTTTGGAAGAGATGGACACTGATTATGGCGACTTGCAGCTACACACAGAAATCCGATGGCTGAGCCGTCGGAAAGTACAGGAGCGACATTGAAACACTGCAAATGCAATTCAATGATCGGTTTGAAGATTTCAACGGCATGCAGTCACGGATAGCGCTGTTTGCCGGCCCCCTCACCGCTACGGTGTCAGAGCAGCCCCCACCGTTGCAGCTTGAACTGTGCGAGCTACAGTCAGATCCTTTTTTTCAAGCAAAGAGAAATGAGAGGGGAATTTCGTTTTGGAAACTGCTACCTGAGCCCCGCTTCCCACTCCTCAGGGACTTTGCCCTCTCTATGGCCAGTATGTTTGGGAGCACATACATATGTGAGAGCAATTTCTCAAACATGAAGCACATCAAGTCAAAGGAGAGAAACAGGCTGTCGGATGAAACATTATTTCATCTGATGCAGATTGCATGCACAAACATTGAAGTTGACATTCCTGCTATTGTGCGCCAACAAGAGAGACCACAAGTGTCTCATTAAAGACAGGGGGGGAGGAGATGATGAAGAGGTGTAGAGGGGGGGGGGAAGGAGATGATGAAGAGGTGTAGAGAGGGGAGAAGAGATGATGAAGAGGTGTAGAGAGGGGGGGGGGATGATGGAGAGGTGTAGAGAGGGGACCATTATTATTATTATTATTATTATTATTATTATTATTATTATTATTATTATTATTATTATTATTATTATTATTATTATTATAACCATTATTGACCCACTGTGGGGCGAGGGTGAATGTCATGCCAGTTTGATAAAGGGTCAATGGGAGGCATGTAGTATTGCACTTTACTTTACTTGCACTTTACTTGTTTACTTTTGTAGTGTTCAGATAACACTAATAACACAAACACAAAGCAGCATTCCTGCTGCATTTCACTACAACAGTAAATCAAAAGTGCAATAATAAATGATTTTGTTAAATGTATACACTTTTATCCTGCTACTAAACAAAACATTCCTGAGTGCTTCATATCCATAACATGCATTTCAGTGTTATAATGTTTTGTTTAGTAGCAGGATAAAAGTTTATACATTTAACTAAATCATTTATTATTGCACTTTTGATTTACTGTTGTAGTGAAATGCAGCAGGAATGCTGCTTTGTGTTTGTTGAGCAGTGGGCTTTAAGTTCATACATTTATTTTATTAGAAGCCTTAATTATAATTGATAATTTTTGTATATATTTGGGGTTACACAGCAATACTTTTAAAGTCAGCTGTTTATAAATTCATAAAGTTGAAATTGCATTACTAAATGCATTTGAAATGGAATAAAAACAAAGTTACAACAAATTATAATTGTTTATATACTGTACCTTGTGACTATTAGGGCTATTTGAGTGATGGGGTACTACTGGCGGGACTGCCGATAAACAATGCGGCCCCCCAGATTGATTGTGGACATTTTGTGGCTCTCACCATATACAAAGTTGCCCACCCCTGTACTAACTGATGAAGAAGTCGATGAGGAATCTGGATGTGAAAGCTTTTTCACAGATGACGAAGTTTTATACGGAAGCGGTCTCGATCCAGTAGAGGAGTGAGTATATATATAAATATATATAAATAATGCCTGCTGCTTGTAATCTTTTAGACCTTGTGTGGCCAAACGAAATATTATAAATCATTGTTTTTCATTATTATCAGTGAACCAGGAGAGGAAGAACCAGAGGTTTCCAGAGGCGGTGGCCCACGTCGTCCTGCGGTCAAGCGCGGTGGCCCTCGTCGGTGGCCTGGAGCAAACACACCCAGGCTCAGAGCGACAGCAGCCATACCCTGGAATGAACCCTGGAAAACAGAAAAGGACCACGACACAGCTCCGCAGCCTATACGGTTCACACCAGCAAGAGAACCTGGACATAAACTGAACCCAAGCTGCAAGTATACACCAATGGACCTATTCAAATTGTACATAGACAACGATGCAGTGGAAACACTTGTCAGGAACACAAACAAAAAAGCTGCAAAGAGCAAGGCAAGTGGCAAAAAATATAAATGGACTGACATCAACACCAATGAGTTGTACACATTTTTCGGACTGATTCTCTACATGGCAATTCTGAAACTGCCAGGAGTACAACAGTACTGGAAAAAGAACACCATTTTTAGCATATCATTTCCACCCACTGTCATGGCAAGGGACAGGTTCCGAACGATATCTTGGAACGTCCACATGAGTGATCCGGACGAGGATGTTGTGAATGACAGAAAGAAGGGGACAGCAGACTATGACCGCCTGTTCAAAGTGAAGCCCCTTATGGAGACCATCAGGTCTGCATGCAAAGCGCTCTACCACCCCAGGCAAAACATTTCCATTGATGAGAGGATGGTTGCAAGCAAGGCCCATACTTCTATGAAGCAGTACGTGAAAGCCAAGCCAACGAAGTGGGGCTTCAAACTTTTTGTTTTGGCTGACAGTAGCAATGGCTACACTTTGGACTTAGCTGTTTACGCCGGGAAGTCAAAGTTCAAATCAGGCATTGGACTGGCGTATGACTCTGTCATGTCCCTGATAAAGCCAGCACACCTCAAGCAAGTACCCATGGGCAAGGGATATCATTTGTATGTTGATAACTTTTATACAAGTCCAAAGCTTTTCAGGGATCTGCATAGCCTGGGTGTCGGAGCATGTGGAACGTACAGAGACAACAGAAAAGAATGCCCCCGCACAGAGGTGAATGCTCTCAAAAAGAAGGATGCTAGGGGCACCATCAGGTGGCTACGTGATGGCCCACTGGTCTTTGTGAAGTGGATGGACACACGTGAAGTCTCTGTTTGCTCCACAATCCACGAGTCATTCGCTGGAAAAACTGTGCTGAGGAGAATAAAAAACAAGCGCAGTGAGACCTGGTCCATTGAGAACATTGCATGCCTGTCCTGGAGTACAACAAGTACATGGGAGGCGTTGATTTGTCTGACCAACTCATCCAGTACTACTCTGCACTAGGGCTGCAACGATTAGTCGACATAATCGACGATGTCGATTATGAAAAATCGTCGACGAGATATTGTTGCGTCGATTAGTCATTAAAAACAATAACAATAACAATTAATAATAAGTAACTGCAATGCGCAAATGTTCATTTGTAACTGCAATGCACTACAGGAACTGCTGGGGGCAGTATAGTTTCCATTGTCTGACTGCAGTGCATTCTGGTACTTAACGGCGCAGCCTGCAGGTAAGAACTTCACTTCAGAAGAAAGAATGAACGATGGCGGAAGGGAGAGAGAAAGACAGAGGAGATGAGATGGCGGAAGGGAGAGAGAAAGACGGAGGAGATGAATTAAAAAAAGCGAGACCGAGGGCATCAAAGGTGTGGGAATTCTTTACAGATGACAAACCGAAGAAAACTGTTAAATGCCGATTATGCAAGGTGGAATTGGCATTTCACAGCAGCACCACGGCGATGCACGAACATCTAAAACGAAAGCACCCCGGAGCCACGGTGACGTCGTCGGAACATGGGTAAGTTCTAGAGTAGTTAGCCATAGTATTGTATTTTTTACGTTGGAAAACAGAACGTCTCATGGATATGGATATAATGCTTGCTATGCGAACTAGGGCTGGGCGATATGGAAAAAAATCATATCGCGATAACGATATGATAATTTTATTTTATTTCTCGATATCGATAATTATCGAATTGTTATAAGTATAAAATTTTTTTTTTTTTTTTTTTAACAACAGATGTATGTTTATTTTGCAGCAATTCTTTGTCATTGTCGCCATCTTTAGTGTTACATCCCCTCACACTCCAGTTCTCAGGCTGCAGCTGGTTTAAAAGCTAAAGTAAACCGGCTTCTCTGGCTGTGGCTCCAGAGGAGTTGAACAGTTCTGGCTCTGCTAGTTTATTTTCGATCTTTTGGCGCTTTTTTAGTGGACAAACCACCACACATGTGCACTGTGACTCGTGACTGGAGTCTAGTTCTGCTAGCACACATAGCCTACTGTGTACAGACGGTTTCAAAATGTATTTTAAATTAGAAAGCAAACAAAATAAATGGACAAGAGAAAAAGAAATCTGAATTTGGTCAGTATTGTCATTTGGACAAGCAAAGCCATTACTTTAAGTTGCAGGCAAGAAGACAAGTCTGTCCACTGTCTCTGGTTTTAAAACTGCCCTGTTGCAGGTAAATTTTTTTTTGTAATATAAAAAAAAAAAAAAAAAAACGATTTTTCGATTTTTTTTTTATTTCGATATTCGATATCGATTATTAAAATATATCGCGATATTTATCGTTATCGTTATATCGCCCAGCCCTAATGCGAACTCTATTGCTGAGGCTTATAGAGGCTGCGCTGCTGCTGTATGTTGTAAGTAACGTTAAACAGCGCCATGCTTAGTAGTTAGTACAGGTGAGGTTACAGCGTTGCTGGCGCTGCTTCACTTTTAGTTTCGTTTGTTATGCCGACCAACCGGATACGGAAATACCTCACGTATATATCTGTAGTCACTCTGTCTGTAGTCCACAAAATAATATCCCTTAAGCGATAACTCCCTCTAGTGGGAAAACATAGATATTGCATCTCAATATTATTACTTCTAGCCTAGGTATATATAAGGCTGACTATAATTAATAAAAATAAACTGATAGTCTGATACTATAGCCTACAAATTCTGATGATAATTAATACAGCTTTCTGTTTTTTTTTTCTCTTTCTATTGTAGGGCAAAGCAAACACGTGTGGATGAGTTTGTCCTGAAGAGAGGCTCATGCACCCCTCAAATGGCTGGAGTCTTCACAGAGAGCATCCTCACCATGCTTGTTAAAGACATGAGACCATTATCGATGGTTGAAGATGAGGGCTTTAAGCAGATGGTCACCACATAACATTCCATTCAGGTTACACCTTACCTTCCAGAACTCATTTTACAAAGCTCATGGAGAGAAAGTATGAAGATACTTTTGCTAAGGTTAAAATTGCTCTTAAAGCAAACAAGAACAAGATTGCCCTGACAACTGATGCCTGGACCAGTGTTGCGACAGAGGCATATCTTGGCATCACCTGTCACTTTATAAGTGATGACTGGAAGCTCAATAGCTTCTGCCTCACAACCATGCCACTCGAAGAACGGCACACTGGGACCAACATTGCTACATGGATTGAGCAGGCTGTGGAAAGGTTTGAGATCCCTCCAAGCAAGCTTGTGGCGGTTGTTCATGACAATGGCGCCAATGTCCTGCTGGCTGCTGGCATCAGAAATTGTAAATGGTGTACTGTGTTCCCCTGCAGGAGATGATGATGATCAGACAGACACACACAATACATTATAATTACACACACACACGCACTCCTCTCACTCACAGTGATCAGAGTAAGACACACACACATTGGACACATACACACTCCTCTCACTCACACACAGCGATCAGAGTAAGACACGTACTAACACCACCACCAATACCACCACTACTAACACCACCACCACTACTAACACCACACCACCACTACTAACACCACCACCACCACTACTAACACCACCAATACCACCACTACTAACACCACCACCACTACTAACACCACCACTACTAACACCACCAATACCACCACTACTAACACCACCACTACTAACACCACCACCACTACTAACACCACCACCACTACTAACACCACCACTACTAACACCACCACCACTACTAACACCACCACCACTACTAACACCACCACCACCACTACTAACACCACCACCACCACTACTAACACCACCAATACCACCACTACTAACTCCACCAATACCACCACCACTACTAACATACACCACCAATACCACCACTGTCTGTCACACACATACACACACACACACACACAGACTCCTCTCACACACAGCAAACAAAAGACCTAGAAGTCTGTCTGATCTGACTCATGTCATCCCCCTCTCCCCCTACAGCTGTTCCACGACGTCAGTACGTCACCCTTCTCTCCTGGTCCTGGACCAAGTTACAGCCCCATCAGCCGTGGTGCTGGGGGCAGATGCTGCTGCTAGTTATTTCTTTTTTTAATATTATTATTTTAGTAGTTATTTAAAGTACAGAGCATGTCGATATGCTCGCACTCACTGCAATTTAAAGAAATTGGTGTACTGTGTTCCCCTGCAGGAGATGATGATCATCAGACAGACAGACACACAATACATTACACAGTTACACACGCACTCCTCTCACTCACACACAGCGATCAGAGTAAGACACACACACATACTCCTCTCACTCACACACAGCGATCAGAGTAAGACACACACACATACTCCTCTCACTCACACACAGCGATCAGAGTAAGACACACACATACACAAATTACACAGTACAGTACACACACTCCTCTCACTCTCACACAGCGATCAGAGTAAGACACACACACATACACAATTACACACACACACGGACTCCTCTCACACCCAGCAAACAAAAGACCTAGAAGTCTGTCTGATCTGACTCATCCCCGTCTCCCCCTACAGCTGTTCCACGACGTCAGTACTCAGTAGTGTACGCCACCCTCCCCTCCTGGTCGTGGACCAAGTTACAGCCCCATCAGCCGTGGTGCTGGGGGCAGATGCTGCTGCTAGTTATTTCTTTTTTCTTATTATTATTTTAGTTATTTAAACTTAAAGTACAGTGCACTACACTTCCAATTTTGTATTATTTAATTTATTTATCTTAAGTTGTTATGAGTGATTGCACTTGACTCAATGCACTGACTGACTGTATTCTTGACTTCAACATTTCAAATACATTTCATTTAAAGTTGCAAGATCCAAATTCAAATGTTTCATGAGTCATTATTTTAATTTGCTATGGGATCATCATGTTATGAATATGATGTTGTTGTTTGGTCCTGACAAGAGTCTCAAAGTCTGGGGTGATGGTAGACAAGCAACTCTGAGGTCATGCTCAATGTCCAATCTGTTCCTCTGCTCTGTCTTCAGCTGGACCAGAGCTGAGAAGCCACTTTCACAAAGATAGGTAGTTTAAAAAAAAAAAAAAAAATCCTTTTTTTTTTTGTTGCTGTTTACATTGGTTTTCGATTAGTCGACTAATCGAAAAAATAATCGGCAGATTAGTCGACTACCAAAATAGTCATTAGTTGCAGCCCTACTCTGCACACCACAAGACCATGCGATGGTACAGGACTTTGCTCTATCATTATCTGGACATTGCCGCCACTAACTCCTACCTTCTTCACATGGAGCTCTGCAGAGAGCAGCAGGTGCAGCCGATGACCCACCTGGTCTTCCAGCAGGAGCTGGTAGCTGAGCTGTGTCACAGTTGTACAGGTGCCAGTGGACAACCTACCCACGGCAGTGGACAATCTACCCACAGCACCAGTGGCCCGCCTACCAAGGAACCATTCACCTGTTGCGATCACGCAACAGGCAGATAAATCCCAGAAGGCCACGGCTGGCCGCCTGTTTTGCGTACATTGTAAGATGAAGACCCCCTGGAAGTGCTGTGAATGTGGTATGGCCCTCTGTATCATTCCAGACAGGAACTGCTTTTTCACATATCACTTAGTGTGATACAGAACAGGCAGATACAACCATGAGGAGACACCTATTTATTTTTTTTTATACATGTGCATCATTTAATTTTTTTGTAGATTTTGCCTAAATTCATTGTGGTCACGCTCTCTGCCAAATATCATATGAGGCACCTTGTATTACTATTGTAATCCAAAAGTGATATATAGGGTTGTTCATTGTACAATACAATTGATACAGTTGATGTTTCTTGTTGATTATTATTCTCTATGTTTTTTTAATAAAATTGTGTGATATTCTATTCCAGTTGTGTTTTTTCATTTTTTTAGTGATACACACAATGCCCTCTGATAATACTTCTGTGTGTGTAACCAAATGCATACCTACATGTATGACCTATATCTATCTACTACTTTTGGATATGAGCATTTTTTTATTTAATAATAATAATAATAATTCTTTCTTTCTTTCTTTCTTTCTTTCTTTCTTTCTTTCTTTCTTTCTTTCTTTCTTTCTTTCTTTCTTTCTTTCTTTCTTTCTTTCTTTCTTTCTCTCTCTCTCTCTCTCTCTCTCTCATTCTAGAGAAATACAACCACAAATTGTTATTGGTTTGCTTCTTTTTCTTACAGTACTATATATACTGTACTTTACTGTATATACTGTACCATCCACTGTACTGAAACATCTCAATATAAGTAATCATGGTATGCTGCAAAAGGGGCATTAGCACCCTGCAATACAGTACATGGTAATGTGATATGGTACAGTACTGTAAATACCATCTCTCTCTCTCTCTCTCTCTCTCTCTCTCTCTCTCTCTCTCTCTCTCTCTCTCTCTCTCTCTCTCTCTCTCTCTCTCTCTCTCTCTCTCTCTCTCTCTCTCTCTCTCTGGCTTTATTGAGGAAGGGCACAACTCTATCAGCTGAGTAACAATGTTCATCAAAGTGTTGAGTGCTACAGTGTAGGTTAGTATATTAGGACAAGTGCATACCTACATGTATGACCTATATCTATCTACTACTTTTGGATATGAGCATTTTTTCAATACCCAACTATGTAGTGGCCGCTTGTCGCTAGGCTAGGCCTCCTGCTGGGTCCATTCACTGGAATAACAAAGGAATGACTGGGCCTTTGCTCCAGGTGTGAAATGGTTCTAGTGACAATGATCACATTGCATTCTGGGAGTGTAGTTCTCTCATCAGATAGCTGAATGAACTTGGATCAAGTTCAAGTCCTATCCTGAAAAGTAGTTAGGATTTTACCAGAATGTTTGATAGGACATTGATTGAAAACTATCGTCTCAAATTTGACAATTGATGGCTTATTTTGAAGGTATGAATCTGTAATTTTACATTATGTAACAAAAAAAAGGGAACATTCTGAGAAGGTGGAGCTAGTTACTTTAGACCTTGAAGGGTTTTTAAGAATCTAATAATCCAATCAAAACAGGGTATTTGAGTTTAAAAAAGGCGGTTAGTGAGGCTTAGCGCACTTGATTGATTGGCGTTCACGCCGTGTTACATTGTGTTAACAACCTTGAGATCCAATCAGAGAATGGTGCCAGCTAATGAGACGGCACTGCAGCTGGACTGTGTGTGCAACTTGATTTGAAACAGACTGACATCGAGAAAAGAAGAGATTAATTTGCCTAATATAATAATTCATATTTTAAGATCTTTATTCAATTGTTCATCAACTTATTGTGCATCGTTTGACGATATATATATATTTTTTCGATCTCAGTTGAAGTAGTGTAGTTGACGTGAACGTGCCGCCTTGGACTGTCTGTAAGCTAACTTGTTGTAGCTAACGTGAGCTAATAGCTATTCTAGATACTAGGTTAGCAACCTGTCCTGCAATCTTTGTTCGCAAAGTCATCGAAACGTTCACCCAGGAAGATGGGATAGGTGAGCCCACAACTTTGGTGAGTGCACTGCTTTGGCAATCGCTTGGGTGACTGTCTGAGTGACCACCTGTCAGAGTCGGAGTCCCGAAAATGAGATGAGATTGAGTCTCTGCGCCTAACCCATCCCTAACCCATCCCTTGTGTGTGTGTGTGTGTGTGTGTGTGTGTGTGTGTGTGTGTGTGTGTGTGTGTGTGTGTGTGTGTGTGTGTGCACACACGTGTGTGTGTCGTTCATTTCCTATAGTGCTGAGTGATGTGCATGTGAATGTCCTAACCCAACCCCCTCCAATGTACAGTAAATTACCTAACCCAAGAATACACGAGACCCTCTTCTACCAAGTATGGTTTCGTCGATATTCCAATGTAGAATATAGAATAGATAGAATAGAAATACTTTTATTATCCCATGGGAAATTTGACACTGCAAATCGCTCAACATTTAAACATTTAGACAGAACAGGTCACGAATTAGAATTAGAATAATAAAACAAATCAAATCAAGTTGCCTAGGATAAGAGTAGAGTAAAATTGAATAAAAATGGAATAAAATATACAGGAAATAAATACAGTAAAATATACTGAGGTCTACAGTAAGTGTAGTATTGCACAGTGCTGTTTCGAACTAAGTCCAGGAAGATGGTACAGTTTTGCTTGTACAGTTGTACAGTTTCACCCACCCCGCCTACCCATATAATTTCCTATAATTTCCTTTGTTGTGAGGGACCAGATTGGGAGACAGTAGGATATTGGTGGAAGAAAAATGGCATGTAGATATGTGTTTGAAACAGTGAGGGTGAGAAATGGTCTGATCTGGCTGTAAACAAATAGTTTTTGATTTGCCTTCTTAACTAAGCTATTGATGTGATGTTTTGTAAGTGAGGCCTGTGTGTCAAGAGTTACTCCAAGGTATTTATTACTAGTGCCTCTTGTCTTTAACTGTAGTGTCTGTCTGCTGTCTTCATAACCACACTGTGTGTCTGTACTTCTTTATTAAAAAAAATTGTATCTCTCCCGTCCTCCCAAATATTTTTAACTCACACACATTGGGGGATGTTTTAAAAATATAATTTAACATATAATATAATAATTTGTGCTTCACCAAAAAATTTGGTGAGCAGCCGCCACTGCACTGTACTGTATATGCCGTATCACGTTCCTATGTGTTTTGTAAACATAATGGCGATTAAAGTCATCTGAATCTGAATCTGAATCATAGAACCTCAGTTACATACGTAACTATTTTTTTTTACTTCACCGTGGGAAGCGGTGGCTCGCAGCACATCAGTGTAAATTTCCTCTGTCACCATTCATACACCATGGTACTCTCTGGGGTCCAAGGCCTGCATCCATCATCCAACCACAGTCATTGTCAGCCTAAACTATGGGATACACTCAAAAGAACATATTTCTCCTTAATCTTTCTTTTACCCCAATGTAATAACCCATCCTCCCTCCAAATGTGGAGCAATAAACTAACATTCCCATAAGTGGTAATGATACAGAATGTCTGTAGAGAGTGCAGTCAAAGTACTATAGGCCTAAAGGATGAGGGCTATCCTGCTGTTCGGGCTATTACAAGGAGTGCAATAGCAGATATTTCCCAATGGTGGAATGACCACTAAAAGAGAAAACCTCTAGCATGTCAGAGACTAAAAGGAAAATACTTGTGTCATAAAGCCTCATCTCATCATGTTAGCTTGTTAGCTTCCATACATGCCTGCTTTAGTATGGGCCCATTGTATGTTGGTATTCCATCTAGGATAAAACCATTCATTATGTGGTGATGAGAGAGAGAGAGAGAGAGAGAGAGAGAGAGAGAGAGAGAGAGAGAGAGAGAGAGAGAGAGAGAGAATCTTATTTTATTATACTATTCTTATTTTTTTATTACACTATCATCACCTTGTCCATGATAGGCAGGAAAATAAACCATTCTGTTAATGTTACTTTACTTTGGCGTTCTCTCTTCCAAATAACCCAACAATACAACTAACCATTCATAAAATGAAATAAAGTCGCACACTTTAGGATCCTTCTTACCCCAGGAATATGCACAAATATGAATGGTTTGTAAGAGTGGTATTTAACAATACTTAATAATTTAATTAACAGAAGTAGGCCTAGTAATCCTTATCCTGGCCAGTTCAGCCAAGTGTTGCATTGTAAATAGAACAATATTATTCTAACGATGTAATTCACTAAATCACATGTTTCCAGATCAGTGACTTGATATCAGGCAGGCGGCTACTGCTAGATTTTCAACTAAAATTAATCTCTAAAGTTACCCTATTTTTCTAACGTTACAACTAATGCCAAGTTACTTATCAGCTTGAGCTATTTTTAGGTGGGTGGGCTTGAGAGCCGAGGTGGGAGGGACTCAGTATGTTCCAAGCAAGTAGACTCATTGCACCATTTATTTATTATATTGCAATCACAATCACAAAACACAATATTGTCCACAATAAATAATCGCAGTCGCACTGCGATACCTGAACTAGAGCCGAACTGAACCAATATGACATGAACCAACAAACATGGAACCAAAACAAAAGGTTACTCTCTGCCACCACTGCTACAAAATAAACTACTAAAGGAAACACTGCAAACACATTATTATCCTTAATCTAAACTATTCAACTATAATTGGCTGCATCAGTTTGTATCTGTCACAATGGTCTGTCTAGTTGTTGTTATGACTGGGTACGGCCCCTCCCACACTGGGTACGGCCCCTCCCACACTGGGTACGGCCCCTCCCACGCGGCCTGGACGGCTCCACACACACTTCCTGAGAGACAGCCCTCCATTCCGCTCTTTCCCAGAAACCCATGAGTGGTGTCAAAGAGTGAGGTAGATTTACAGCATGGCTCCTCTCACCAACCCTCATCCCTTATCCAATGCTGATCGCTCTATCTGTCTCTCTTAATTTCCTCAGTTCAGATCAGACGGTCTTCAACTTTCCCTGTCTCTTCAATCTCTCTATAACTCAGTCTCTCCCCCCCCCCCTCCCCTCTCTTCCAACCTCCCTCCCTCTTCCCTCAACATCTCTCTCTCTCTCTCTCTTCCAAATGATGTCAGGGCTAATTAAAGGGAGACGCCGTGCCTCGTATATCACGGGAGAAGTCCTTGAGGCTTCGTGTCAAGAGGAGGGACCAGCGAGTTGCTCTCCACGCCGAGGCGTGTTTACCCTGATTAAATCACTCACAGATGGTCTCAAAATGAGGGCCTTTTGGCTTTTCCCTGTAAATGTGGACGGTTTGTCCTCCCAGCTCGTCTCTGTAAACACATTTAAGGGAATTATTGCCGGAAATATGTGGCTGAGGGTCTCCGAGGATGTGATGGGCTTAATGCCACCCAGTTGGAGGAAGGAGGGGGGGGGCCTGATGAAGGTCAACTGAGTGCATCATATCCCTGTCTGGCATGTCCTCGAGAACATACACGTTTGTGCACCTCATACACATAACTAGACAGAGAGACAACTAGACAGACAGACAGGCACACACTCACGCACACACACACACACACGCGCGCACACACACACACTCACGCACACACACACACGCGCGCGCACACACACACACACACACACACACACACACACACACACACACACACACACACACACACACACACACAAGCAAAGAAGCTGGTGCATGGGAGAAACACATGAAAACACACATTATGCGCACTATGGGGCAGCCCGCCGGCGCCAGGCTGGAGTGGAGAGGGCATTGTGTGCTGGAATGCCAGGCCAACGGGCACCAGGTGAGGCCACGGGGTATGAAGACACGGAGAGGGACGGCAAGGGCTATTTATAGCCTGACAAGAGCGAGGGAGGGAGGGAGGGAGGGAGGGAGGGAGGGAGGGAGAGAGAGAGAGAGGGAGGATGGAGGGGTGAGAGAGGGTAAAAGGGGCCATGTGGGGGCGGGGAGCCAGAGGGCGAAGACTGGCTTAGTATTGCTTTCACTGGTGATGGAAAGAACAGAAACACGTGGGAACTGTTCTCCTAGAGAAAGGCTGGAGGTGGCGCGCTAATGCCCCGCTTTTTACAGTGCTATCTGCTACAGTCATGTGGCACAGAATGTGACAGATGATACGGTGGCTGACTGGTGTATCAGGCCTGCGAGCGCTGGGGGCGGAATGACTGGCGAGCGCTGGGGGCGGAATGACTGGTGAGCCTGGTTATCAAACCGCTGGGTTCTGAGAGGTTCGGGAGGAGGGATCTTCTGAGAGTAAAATATTGTTCTGTTCGGAGAATTCTGATATAGAGGCCCATTTGTATGATAATAGATCAAATAGAAGTGTGGAGTCCAAATAGAGACCTTTCACAGAGTCTTTGTGACCCTCCTGTATGGTTGCCTATATACTGTATGATAGAGAATTCTGTTGCTAGGTAACAATTCGGACCCAAGTGTATTTCCTGTCAGTTATTGCATTAGCAAACATTGCAACAGGAAATTACAGTAACTTGGGTCCTTTTAGAATGTAATTGTTGTCACTTTGAAACCGTCCACATAACCATTGGCAACCACTTTTGAAAGAAACTGCTTAATTGCAGTGGTAGAGTGGTAGTGGTAGAGTAGGTAAAACACTGGGGAAACATGATATAAATGTCTACTGTGACTTGTTTACAAGATCCAGTAATAAGACACCAATTATTTTTTTTATACATTTCTCATATATCAACATGTCATCACATAGCAACCATTGTTTTGCACATATCGACCATTGTTTCTTCCAACATGGAAGACAAATGGGTGAAAGGCCTCTATGGAATGGAGATGTTGAGCAGACTTTGTGTCCAGCCCAGAGGAGGCTGATGGATAAACTGAAGCATCATGTCTAGAGGTTCATGTGAAAATCATTAGTCATCATAAATCACAGACATGTTTCTCTTCATCAGTCCTAACCCTCTCTGTCTCTGTCATCCCTCCCTCCCTCCATCTCTCTCTATGTGTGTGTGTGTGTGTGTGTGTGTGTGTGTGTCTGTGTGTGTGTGTGTGTGTGTGTGTGTGTGTGTGTGAGTGTGTGTGTGTGTGTGTGTGTGTGTGTGTGTGTGTGTGTGTGTGTGTGTGTGTGTGTGTGTGTGTGTGTGTGTGTGTGTGTGTGTGTGTGTGTGTGTGTGTGTGTGTGTGTGTGTCTGTCTGTCTGTGTGAAACAGTGCGGCTGAGTTACCAGACCTCAGGGTGGGAATGGAAGGGACCATTTCACCACACACCGCTTGGTCTTCGTCCTGTGAACATTTCATCGGCTTACAATCAAACACATATCTGAGAAATTACATGATTTCTGAAACTATACGATTCCCCCCCCCCCCCCCCTCAAAAGAAGCCTCGGGTCACATAAAACCATAATACCCTGGAGGAGCACTGCAGCGTGTTCAGGTCTCCACTTTAACGGCAGAGCCATCAATCATGTGATGATAGCTGACTATTACTGCCGTGTTTCCATTCTCTCTGCCGCATAAATGGGGGAATTTCATGCGGTGTTGAGAAGTGGTGCATATCATCAGCATATTAAAGCTGGGCAAAAGCCAGGGGAAAAAGAGAAGAGGGGAAGAAAAGTAAGAAAGAGAGAGGGAGAGAGAGGTTGGGGGGGATCTGAGGAGAGGAGATACTGAGCAACAATATCATCATCTAATGGACACTGAGTTGTACCGGGTGAGTCAGTCATTAAGCCCCGGCTGCCAAAGACACACAGTGGCTCTGGAAGGATGGAGTTAAAGGACCCTTTGTCAGATTTACACGTCAAAATCTATTTCTTTGTCCCATGGAGAAATATGGGGGTGGGGGGTCATTTTAATGTGTCCTGTGGTCACAGAGGGAGCAGATGATGAGGAGAATTTACCTCCCCCTCTGAGGGAAGCACGGTTGTGATTGGAGGATCAAGAAAAGAGGGCAGGTCTTGAGATAGGTCAATTATCGTGTCAACCATCATGTGATGTATAGAAAGGGGGAAAAGGAGGTGTTTGTTCATGTTGTTGAGGGTGATTAGCATTAATGGGAATAACGGCGTTATAAGTAACGGCGTTACTAACGGCGTTAGTTTTTTCAGTAACGAGTAATCTAACGGATTACTCTTCCAATCTTAATAACGCTGTTATCGTTACTGCCAAAAAATGCGGCGCGTTACTATGATTGAATCTGTTTTTTTCATCAGACAGATCTCTGCGCCGAGAAGCAATACTTTTTTTCCTTGATTAGTGGGCAGTGCGCGATTGGCTGAGGTTGAGTAAAATGTCATGGTAAGCCAATCGGAGGTAGAGGTAGGGGCAGGTGTTTGAAAGCATCCAGGGTCTGACACACAGCGACAGTTCAGTCAACGTGAGACCGCGGTCCGTGTACGTTTTTGATAGTTGGTTTGGCGAGCCCAAATAATCCAAAACTAATCCAACGAACAACACAAGCGAGCAGTCTATGACAGACCGCGGGTCCATGAGCGTTTTTTGTTCACTCTTCTGTTAGTTGTGTTGCAGCGCAGGGCACTACACAGTAGTGGAGGGCGGAGGCTACAGCCTTATCAACAGTGCTGCACTTCCTGGTTTAATAGCACAGTCTTCAGGTGCTCAGACTCAGAGATATATATATCTGTATGTCATGCACGTCTTAAATGTCATGATTAGATTAGTTTAGATGATTAGATTAGATTCTTATATCTGTATGTTGTGTATGTCATAAATGTCATGAATTGAAAATGGGGGACCCTGATGTAAACAAGACGAAAGTCTTTCTCTGGTCTGCATCCCCTTAACAAGTGTGTGTATTGAGCGGTACTGTATTGTACCCATTCTGCAATCTGTTAATTAAAATGTTCAATCAATCAGTATATATTTGTTATTTATTTTTGGTATAGTGCTTAACAAGCATAATTTAATGTTGCCCAGTTGTGGCCTGTTGAGGGGCAATACATATCAAAAGTTCCAAAACATCTATTGTGTTTGTATTTGTATGATCCACTATATAAACATAGTAATTATAATATCTACATACATGGCATTTGATTGGAGACTAGTCTCACTTTGTCCCACAGCAACATTAAAATAGTTTAGATTTGTGTATGTTGTTTATGTAAAAAATTTACTTGAAAGTAACGCAATAGTTACTTTCTGAAGTAACTAGTTACTTTTATAATTTGTAACTGAGTAAGTAATTTAGTTACTTTTTGGAAGAAGTAACTAGTAACTGTAACTAGTTACTTTTTAAAAGTAACTTGCCCAACACTGGTGATTAGTCCCGCCCCCATGACTGATTTGAATGATAACCTCTGTCTAGGTTTTTTTCATTCTGCCGTGCAGCCTAGCTTGCAAGGCTGTTTACTGGATTCATCAAACTGGATGAATTTCTATAGTACTATACTACTTATTCTATAGTAGCTCCTGGAGAAGTTTTAGTTGAAGAGCTAATCAGGGATGTCCCGATCAGATCGGACTCTTAGCTAATCACGGCATATTTCAATTGATCAATATCTGCTATATTAATAAATAAATAAAAATGACAACCATCACCAGCTCTGATGTAGGCACATTTTCTTAGCAGAGCAATTCAATTACAGTACCAAGCATATATTGCCTACATTGGATTGGTTTGACTAACTTTAATATACCTGATGTGTGCAGTGTGCAGCTGTATTATTTAACAAAATACAGGACTCAGTATTGGCATAGTCCTACTCAATATCAAATTACTCAAATCAGGGTTGAGGCAAGAAAACTTGATCTCTAGCCACAACGGTAGGTTTATTTGACCTTGCCATCTAAAACATAATTTGTCTTATGTTAGCTGCTACATTACATAGTTAGCACAAAAGCTAATGTGGTTAACACATTAGGAGGAGGGGGTGGCTGTTAACAGGTTGCTAACACCTTCAAGCAATCCAACAATTCTGCTCACACTTATTATAGTAAAAATCCCAAACATTTGGCCAATACCTCATGATGAGCTGATCAATTCTCATTTTTTAAATGTACCGATTAAAAAAAAAAAAACGACATACCATATATATATATATATATATATATATATATATATTCTCTGTAGAGCCTCGACATTGTGAATGAGTAAAAAAGAACAGCTGTGAATCACTTCTTTAAGGCTAGAGACTGGGGCCATAAGCCAAGGATCAGCTACCATTCCCAAGTATCACTCTCAAATATGCATTGGAACATTTGGAGATCTGACCATAGATCAGTGTCAAGAGCAGTGTAACTAATCCTTTTATATAAGGCGACCTCCACCGGGAATTCTGTGGGGTTCTGAATGTCAGGGTGCATATCAACGAGACTAAACAGGACCTGCGTTCCCCTCCTTGTCTCCAGCCCGACACTCGTCTGAAAACCCAGCGTGGAGCCAGTGCTGTAGTCGAGGTACCACCTGACTCTTACAATATACCACCTGACGTGTTGTCACGAACTAAACACATACAGGTGTGTGGAAAAACACACATGGGTGTCTTGAAAAACAACACAACATGTGTTAATAACAACACATCTGTTAACTCAATGGACGCCAGACCCGAGTAAAGTCGGGTTAACTCGCTAACAATTCAGCGCCAGACCCAAGTATAGTCGGGTTTTCATCGTTATTTCTTTTATTCGATATTTGTATTCATTATTCATCCAGGGACCTTGGTGTTACCATAGGGAATGAGCCTGAGATCGCCAAAGTGCAATACAGGCCGCATCCAGCTAGACGGCGGTATCCAGCACCCTTTGTAACCTTGTATCTTGGCCTGTGTAACGGCCAAATGTCTCCGGGCTCACTTTTCTTTGACGGGCGAGTGGCGCGGTTCTCCCGGTTCCATTGAAGCGCGTCAAACATCCCCGATCCATATGTTGTGGTGGGTTATGCCGTGGACCAAATGGACATCGGATGTACCAGATGGCAATCAAACAATTGGAATATTATTTTTGGAATACTCAATCACAGGTAAGGACTATCTGACGTACATTTTTGCTTGATCGTGCAATGCTTTTATACCGATCGGGCTGATAAGCGTTTTTAGTGTTCAATACGAATGCCCTTACTGGCAATCAAATAATCAGAAACGACCCCCCCCCCCCCCCCCCCCTGCCCCCTTTCATGCATTCATGATGAACAGGGGTGCGTTGGTCATGGGTCAGGGTTGCACGCAGAGCAACCGGCTCTGTGAGCAGAAGCACGCACATGCGTGCACACCAGAGCATGTGAGCGGAGCGCGAGCAGAGCGCGAGCGGAGCGGTGGATTTTGAATTGAGCGTGGAGTGGGTTTTAAAATGGGTCCGAGCGACTCCGGAGCGAGAGCTCTCCTCCGCTCCGAGCCGCTCAGTGCACACGATCACACAGAAACTGATGTAATATACATGTAGTACAATGCCAAAGCAATAGGTGGCGATGTACAAATATGAAGGCCATTTTCAACCAATGAGAAGGGTGAACCTACACATCCTGCTAAGTCCAAAGTAGAATCCGCCATCTTTAAATCACCTCGGGCGAACGCAACATTTATTTTCAGTGAGAAACAAACAAAGTGCAATAAAAAAAAATGATACATTCACTGTGTTCTGCCTCATTTATTGATGAAACAAAACCAACATCAATACAATGTACTAGGGCTGGGCGATATGGCAAAAAATCATATCGCGATAACGATATGATAATGTTATTATATTTCTCGATATCGATAATTATTGAAATTGTTATAAGTAAAAAAAAATATATATATATATATCTTTTTTTATAAACAACAGATGTATGTTTATTTTGCCGCAATTCTTTGTTGTTGCCGCCATCTTTAGTGTTACATCCCCTCACACTCCAGTTCTCAGGCTGCAGCTGGTTTAAAAGCGAAAGTAAACCGGCTTCTCTGCTGGCTGTGGCTCCAGGGGAGTTGAACAGTTCTGGCTCTGCTAGTTTATTTTCGATCTTTTGGCGCTTTTTTGGTGGACAAACCACCGCACATGAGCACCGTGACTCGTGACTGGAGTCTAGCTCTGCTAGCACACATAGCCTACTGTGTACAGACGGTTTCAAACTGTATTTTAAATTAGAAAGCAAACAAAATAAATGGACAAGAGAAAAATAAATCTCAATTTGGTCAGTATTGTCATTTGGACAAGCAAAGCCATTACTTTAAGTTGCAGGCAAGAAAGACAAGTCTGTCCACTGTCTCTGGTTTTAAAACTGCCCTGTTGCAGGTCACAAAAAAAAGTTAAAATAAAAAGTAAAAAAATGTAATTAAAAAAAAACGATTTTTCGATATTTTAAAAAAATTTCAATATTCGATATCGATTATTAAAATATATCGTGATATTTATCGTTATCGTTATATCGCTCAGCCCTACAATGTACCACCAAGAGCGGAGAGTTTAGTCTCTCAAAAAGCGAGAGACTAAAGCTAACGCTGTTGTTAGCTTACATGCTAACGTGAATGGGATCGGCCATAGCATTGCGGCTAGGCTAGCTACCATAGCTTAGTACAGCTAGTTGAATGGATAAACGTTATTTAACATTGCAGAATGGGTACAATACAATACGGCTCAATACAAACAGTTGTTAAGGGGCCCAGGGGGTGCAGAGTCATCAACACAATGTACCACCAAGAGCAGAGTTTACTCTCACAAAAAGCGAGAGACTAAAGCTAACGCTGTTGTTAGCTTACATGCTAACGTGAATGGGATCAGCCATAGCATTGCGGCTAGGATAGCTACCATAGCTTAGTACAGCTAGTTGAATGGATAAACGTTATTTAACATTAGAGAATGGGTACAATACAATACGGCTCAATACAAACAGTTGTTAAGGGGCCCAGGGGGTGCAGACTGTTGTAGTTTGGTCAAATCAAGCTAATTTACATCATGCTCCAAAAAAAATAATCTGCTGAGCGAGCTGTGGAGCGGGGAGCGCTTGATTCGCAAATGAAGGTGAACGGTGAGCGAGCGGAGAGCGACTTGGGGGGGCGGGCCAACATGAGCGAATGAGAGCGGAACCAGACGTCTAGAGCGAAGAGCGGATTTCTCTGCCGCTCCGCTCACATGCTCTGGTGCACACAGGAATGCGCTGCACTCGACTGATGCGCCAACTCGCCAAGTACCCACCTGGCTACTTTGCATAACAATAGCTCAGGTCGTCAGGTGTGTTCAAATACGTCCTCAGATACATTCACACAAAACTTGTGAATGAAATGTGTTACATTCCATTCCTAGAGGCAATTAGGCATCGTCTTTAGTCTGTGCGCACGCAAGGGAACATTTATGCGCATGCGCGGGAGCGCACGTGCACGTGGCATCATTAAAACACAGTGCAACCAGGTATGAAATCACCAACGCACCACTAATGATGAAACATAATACCTATCAGCATTTCGGGAATTACCCCAGACCGCTCTAAAACCATACTTCATCACGGTATAACACGGGAACGTATGGATGGAACATTTTATTCTTTTTCACATATTGAACGATAGATGATAGGACGATAGGTGATGTCAAATGGGCCATAGTATTGTATCCATAGCTATAATATAGAATATAGTTATAGCTCTACAAACAAGGTGACGCACTCCTATATTTTAAAGCGTGGCCTTGCTATGACGGGCCCTGTCTAATAGCTGGCGCTGAATGAGTTAAAGGTGCACTATGCAGTTTCAGGGGAGGGGGATTTGTTCACATTTGCACAAACTGCAATTAGTGTACAAAACATATTTACTATACATGTTATCCTTAGAATTATTGTATCTTATGTCATCATAAATCAAAACAGAAAACATTTTGAGGCACCGTTAACCAAACATAAGCCTTCTTTGAATGTTTGTAAACAAAATTGTGGGCCCTGCCATTGTAAACAACCGCAGTGAAACGGCAACCTTCCAGGCAGATTTCTAGCTTCAAACAGTGTTCCAGAGACCCACATTTCTGAAGACCGCTTGTTTATTCAGTTCAGTTTTTTTCCACTTCTCTGAGTTTCAAATTTCTCTCCCAAAGCTGCATAGTGCACCTTTAATAACAACACAATTTGATGCCAGGTTGTATATAGTCTATATAGTATATATAGCGCTATATAAATTAAATGAATTATTATTATTATAGTATTCTATGCTATTTTTATTTTATTTCATTTATATTATATTGGATACTGCTATGGTCGAGGAACCACAACAAAGTGAATTTCACAATGTCTTTGCTGTAAAAGGTAATAATAATATCTTAGATTTATATAGCGTCTTTCAAGAGACCCAAGGCGCTTAACAGGAGGGGGCAGCTAGAGGAAGGGGATGAATGAATGAATGAATGAATGAATGAATGAATGAATGAATGAATGAAAACTTTATTAACAGATTGCAGAATGGGTACAGTACAGTACAGCTCAATACATACAATTGTTAAGGGGATGCAGACCAGAGAAAGACTTTCGTCTTGTTTACATCAGGGTCCCCCATTTTCAATTCATCGTAACATATATGACATACATGACATACAGATAGGCAGTACTGCTCCATCTATACATTTATGACATACCAGATTTGCAATTACAGTACTGTTTGTGATACAAAAAGAGTCCAGAAAGAAGTAAGAGGGGTGGGTTAGGGACACTGTACAACTGTACAAACAACACTGTACATTGGATTATTGACAAGACCATACTTGGTAATTTACTGTACATTGGAGGGGGTTGTGTTCGGACATTTACAGGGGCCAGTTTCGGGTTGCAGTCTCCCTTAGGTGTTTTTTGAGAGTGTTTTTGAAAGTGGGTAGTGATTCACATTCCTTTACAGCTTTGGGTAGGGCGTTCCACATTGATGTGGCATAATTGCGAAACGTGTTTAGTCCCTTATTTGAGCCGAATCTGGGTTTAACATGATTTGTGGAGCTCCCTCTGGTGTTGTGATCGTGGTATTCACTGACCTTTGGGAAGTATTTTGTCATGTACATGGGTACCTTGGTCGTGTAGTGTATCTTGTAGACCAGGCCCATTGCAAGTTGCTGTACTCTGTCGTCTACTCTAAGCCATCCTAGGTTGTCAAAGTGGGCAGGGGTGAGGTGGGTTCTAGGAGTAAGGTCAAGCAGTAGTCTGACCAGTTTGTTTTGAGATGTTTGTAATTTTGTTTTTAGCGCCTTTGAGGTGCTTTGGTACCATGAGGTGCAAGCATAGTCGTAGTACCCTTGAATGAGTGCTCCTGCTAGAGTCTTCAGGGTATTCTTGTTTACCAGTGAGGAGATCCGGTACAAGAATCGAGTTTGTTGGTTGACTTTTTTTATTACATTGGATGCCATTTTGTCACAGGAAAGATTTGCCTCTAGGATGGAACCCAGGTAGGTAATATCTTCTTTCCTTGTGACAATATTGTCACCCACTGTAACTGAGAAGCCGTCGGTCTTGCTGAGTTTGTTATTTGAACCGAAGAGAATGGACTCTGTTTTGCCCATGTGTAATGATAGTTTGTTATCAGCGAGCCATATGCAGATTTTGCCTAGTTCTGAGCTGAGGGTTTTTTCAACCTGTAACTTGTTCTTGTCAGAGACCAGCAGGGCTGAGTCGTCCGCAAACAGGAACAAGTTGCAGTCACAAGCTGACGACATGTCATTTGCATAAATTAGGAACAGTAGCGGACCTAGTATGCTTCCTTGTGGAACACCACAGTTTACTGTGAGGGGGGGGGTAGGGTACCGTTTACCTCCACCATCTGCTCTCTCCCCTCCAGGTAGGATTGCATCCAGCTCACTGATAGACTATCAAAACCAATTGCTTTTAGCTTGTCAATCAGAATGGTGTGATTGACAGTGTCGAAGGCCTTTTGTAGGTCCAGCATGACCATGCCGCAGTATTTGCCCGCGTCCACCTCTTGTTTGATGTGGTCGTTTAAATAGAGAAGGCATGTGTCAGTGGAGTGGGATGTTCTGAAGCCAGATTGGAATTCGTAGATTAGATTTTTTTCCGCAAGGTATTTTTCGACCTGTTTGTATACAATTTTTTCCATGACTTTCGAGATGGAGGTAAGGATAGAAACAGGGCGGTAGTTGCCTGGGTCTAATTTACTGCCTTTTTTGTGCAGAGGGGTCACTCTCGCAATTTTGAAGTCCTTGGGGACGTGTCCCTGTTTTATGGAGAGGTTTATTATGTGTGTGATGACTGGGGTGAGCGGCTGCTGAGTCTCTGAGGAATTTGGAGGGGATGTTGTCATGGCCAGTGGCCTTGTTGGGTTGGAGGGCGCTCAGTTTTTTTTTCAGTACCTCATCTGTTGTTACCATTTCCAGTTTGAAGTCGTCTTTGTGGACCCCTAGGTTCTTGTAGTATGCTACTATGTGTTCTACCCCATAATGCCCTGAGTGGGAGGGTAGTTTGTTTACCAGTGTTGTGGCTATGTTTGTGAAGAAACTATTTAAGTAATTGGCTACATCCAGCTTTTCTGTGATGAGCGTGTTGTCCGTCTTTATGTTTATGTTTGAGAATCTGGTTTTAAGTTTTTTACTGCAGCCTAGTTGGTTATTGAGTAATTTCCAAAGTTCACGCGGTTTGTTTTTGTTTTCCTCGGTTTTGTCATTGATGAATTTTTTCTTTGCTGTTTTGATCATGGAGTTTACATCATTTCTTAGTCTGTTTCTTTTCAGTTTGAGTTCAGTCACGTGGGCTTGGAGTTCACTGCTCGTGCTTTTGGTAAGCTTTGACTGACTTTTACGAAACTCAGAGCATTTTTTGTCTCTGGTTTTCATAGCGGTCAGTATTTCAGCGTGCATCCACGGCTCAGCGCGATTTTTTACCCTAGTGGTTCTTAGGGGGGCCATGTTGTTTAGTATCGTTGAAAATTTGGTTTTGAAGCCAAGCCATGTTTCTTCAACCAGTGTACCATTGAGCTCGTCTGACCAGTCCAGACTCTCCAGTTCAAGGTTAAAGGCCTCGCTAGAGTAGGTTTTTAGGTCTCTAGATGTGACTGTTTTGTGACAGCCAGCCTTTTGCTTTATCTTTTTGCGGGTACAGAATATCATATAATGATCACTTAACCCACATGCTATAACCCCTTTATTGGCGATCTTGGACTTGTCAGAGGTCAGGATGAGGTCAATGGTAGTCTGAGTTGACTCACACACACGTGTGGGTTGTGTGATTAGTTGGCTGAGGCCGTGCAGATCACAAAACCTATTGTAGGATTTGAAGACGGGTGCATCTTTTTGTTGCATATCCGTGTTCCAATCCCCAATAAGAATCATTTCTGTATCCTCAACTCCAGCTAAGCACGCATCCAACACGTCATAAAAGCCATTTTGGTCTGGCGGTCTGTAAATTGTGCCGACTAGAACAGATTTAGCCCTTTCAAATAGAATTTCTACAAAAACAGTTTCAATAGCCTCATGATCTAGGTCTGTACGAGGGAACAACGTAAAAATAAAGTAAAAAGGAAAGAAAAGAGGGAAATCAACAGTCATTTACAAATTTGGTGAAGAGGTGGGTTTTGAGTTGGGATTTGAAGGAGTGCAGGGATGTAGCACTATGGATGTTTGGAGGGAGTGAGGTACTCTGAATGACGTGACAATAAAAGGAATCTGAATCTGAGAATATATCTTTTTATAATACATCTGTACTGCGTGTATCGCTTTGGGTCAAATACTTCATGTTTTATATAAACATTTTCAACACAACTGTTTTAAGAGTATATACCATTGAAATGTATATGATCACACACAGTACACAGATCTCCTCAATTGACCTATCTCAAACCCTGCCCTCTTTCCTTGATCCTCCAATCATTAGGTTAACCCTTTCACTGCCGCACTACCAAAACGGTTAACCCTTTCACTGCGACAATACACAGAAGGTTAACCCTTTCACTGCCACGACCGTCGGTTGTGTGATAGTAAAGGGTTAACCTTCTGTCGTGTGGCAGTGAAAGGGTTAATAGTCTACCCACCTACTCAACTACCGCTAACACCACTCACTGCAAAGTGGCCTCTCGATCTTTGAGTTCACAAAGATCGAGAGAAGCGCAGAAAGTGTGATGACAACCCCAGTTTGTTTTCTCTCGCCGGCAGAGCTCTTTCATGTCATTGCGGTTTGGCTGGAGAAGAGGCGGAGAGCCAGAGGAAGCCAGCGGAGACTATTGAGGTGCAGCCGTGGTGAATGGAAACCCTCCAGTGATCCCTCTGGCCCTTGTTTCCATTATCTAAAGGCCCAGGCTGCTATTAGCATTCCTATATAAGACTGTAATGAGAAGCCGGGGTAAAACCAACCGAGGGGACAAGGTAGACCTGCGTAGAAGCTATGCCCTGATCTGGACCACAGTCGCTGTTTTCTTATACAGTAGGCAACACCGTGTGGGCCCTCTGCGGGGAATGGAGTGAGTGAGTGAGTGAGTGAGTGAGTGAGTGAGTGAGTGAGTGAGTGAGTGAGTGAGTGAGTGAGTGAGTGAGTGAGTGAGTGAGTGAGTGAGTGAGTGAGTGAGTGAGTGAGTGAGTGAGTGAGTGAGTGAGTGAGTGAGTGAGTGAGAGAGAGAGAGAAAGTGAGTGAGTGAGTGAGTGAGAGAGAGAGAGAGAGAGAGAGTGAGAGAGTGAGTGAGTGAGTGAGTGTGAGAGAGAGAGAGAGAGAGAGAGAGAGAGAGAGAGAGAGAGAGTGAGTGAGTGAGTGAGTGGGTGAGTGAGTGAGTGAGTGAGAGAGAGAGAGAGAGTGAGTGAGTGAGTGAGAGAGAGAGAGAGTGAGTGAGTGTGAGAGAGAGAGAGAGAGAGAGAGAGAGAGAGAGAGAGAGAGAGAGAGAGAGAGTGGGTGAGTAAGTGAGTGAGTGAGTGAGTGAGAGAATGAGTGAGTGAGTGAGTGAGTGAGTGAGTGAGTGAGTGAGTGAGTGAGTGAGTGAGTGAGTGAGTGAGAGAGAGTGAGTGAGTGAGTGAGTGAGTGTGAGAGAGAGAGAGAGAGAGAGAGAGAGAGTGAGTGAGTGAGTGGGTGAGTGAGTGAGTGAGTGAGTGAGTGAGTGAGTGAGTGAGTGAGTGAGTGAGTGAGTGAGTGAGTGAAGGAGTGAGTGAGTGAGAGAGAGAGGTGAGTGAGTGAGTGAGTGGGTGAGTGAGTGAGTGAGTGAGTGAGTGAGTGAGTGAGTGAGTGAGTGAGTGAGTGAGTGAGTGAGTGAGTGGGTGAGTGAGTGAGTGAGTGAGTGAGTGAGTGAGTGAGTGAGTGAGTGAGTGAGTGAGTGAGTGAGTGAGTGAGTGAGTGAGTGAGTGAGTCCCAGCATGAGTGAGTGAGTAATGATTATCTGTATCATAATTGTCTGTAAATGCTAAATGGTAAAGTATTTACTAGGGATGCCCCGATCACGTTTTTTGCCACCGATACCGATCACCGATCGTCGTGAGTCATATCGGCCGATACCGATCCGATACCGATCGTTTTTGATTAAAAAGAAATTAAAAATTATTTTATATAAAATTTTTTTTTTTTTTTTTAATACAATATATATATTATATAATTAGACTTGTACTTGTATTATCTGCGAGACATCGCCACCACGCAACAAGTCAAAATGCTCGCTATCTCCACTGTCTGTGTGTACATACTCTGCTTTGATCAAATCACATTCGGCTCTGCAGATTTACCCTAGGCTCTGCAGATATACCCTACTCCCTCAGCTATCCCCGTTAATGACTGCGACGCAAGCCGGGCTTCGAATATGCATCGAATGAGTGTTATAAGACATTGATATCAGGAGCTGTCTGTAGCTACTGCTAGCCGGAAATATAACGTTAAGACAACGCCTCAAGGAACTATTTAGTTGAATGGGACATTTCGTTTTGAACAGTGAGCTAAGCTAACGTGAGCTAACAGAGGTAACATACACTAGTACTAGATAACTAGACTATTGCTAGTTATATTGTTGATATCAGGAGCTATCAGTAGCTAGCCGGCTAGATACCGTTCAGTTAGACAATGCCTCATCATGTATTAAACTAAAAGTGAATAGTTGACTGGGTCATTTTGTAGCGGTAGCTAACGTTAGCTCATGGAGGTCCCGTCCCACTAGACTAGACTAGACCCGTGTTTACATGCGTGCGGGAGGAGCTGGAGGAGGAGCAGACGCGCAGCACTGTGTGCAGCTCCCGGTGTCTGAGACAGAACTCAGCGAGTGAGATCTGTTTTGACGATCGGCGAAAATAAAACAGTAACGATAGCTAGGTAGCTAACGTTAGCTCAGGTCGAATGCACTATCTAGACTCAGCAGAGGAGGTCCGCCTCCTCTGTGTTTACAAACTCTACACGGGTACGGGCGGGGCTAGGGAGGAGGAGCAGTTTGCAGGTCCTGTGCGTCTGAGACAAGCGAGTGAGATATCCACTTGATCAGTTTCCGCGATCGGCGAATATGACTCATTATCGGAATTCCCCGATCGCATATTTATACTGATTATCGGCCGATAACGATCGGTGGCCGATCGATCGGGGCATCCCTAGTATTTACAGTATATAGCGCTTTTATCCAAAGCACTTTACAATTTGTTCCTCACATTTTACCCATTCACTTGCCATCCCCAGCAGTAGGAGTTGTAAAGTAAGTAATGTGTAAGTATTTGTGTGTGGTGTGTGTGTGTGTGTGTGCGTGTGTGTGTGTGTGTGTGTGTGTGTGTGTGTGTGTGTGTGTGTGTGTGTGTGTGTGTGTGTGTGTGCGTGCTCTAAGACCCCCCCTCCAGCCCCAGCAGTACTCCTGTAAAGTCCCCTCCCGTTCATATCATCATTCCAGCCACATCAATAAACATCAGCCTGTGGCCCCTCAGGTACAGCTGACACTGGGAGGGGGAGGGGCTTCCAACAGGGCCACGTTCAGTAGGAGCAAACCACACTGAACACTGGGCCACCACCTGCACTGGGGCCCAATAAGAAAAGCAATTTTCACTGGATACTTATTACTTTCCTACGTTTTCTCCTAATTGTGCCTACTCAACATAATCCGGCCTCAGCCTCCCCCAATAACCATAACCACTTCCCTCGCCCCGCGTTCACGCTCCGTCTCAATATGTGCAGGAATGTGTTAAAACACAATCTATCCTGCCCCACCACACGACTATCAATGGCCGCCTTTCAGCCGTGCACACACACACACTAACACACACACACACTAACACACACACACATTAACACACACACACATTAACACACACACACACACACACACACACACACGCACACACACACACTAACACGCGCCCCGCCAGTATTGTCACAGGGTGGACCGCATATATAGACCCCCTTACTGGACTCCTAAAAACCTGATATCTGGACATGATGGGAGCTTATTTTTGTGTGTGTGTGTGTGTGTGTGTGTGTGTGTGTGTGTGT
>NC_140177.1:71304654-71312154 GCF_963971535.1 Notolepis coatsorum | reverse complement strand
CCCGCCGTCATTTGCCGAATGTCTCCCCCTGCTCTCTCTCCCGTTTCACCCTGCAACTGTCGGTCATGCTTGACCAGGAAAGCGATAAACGCTAAAAAAAATAAAGTAAAAAAAAAAAAAGAGACAATCTATTTTCAACGTTAAGCCAAGAGAGGCGGGCATGCATACGGCTCACATTAGACCTTAGTGAGCAGCCCAGTACCAACCGTGCTGCCCTGTTCTGGACCACCTGGAGCTTCCTGAGGTCACCACTGGCAGCAGATTACCACATTGCAGTAAGTCAAGTCAAGTCAAGTCAAGAGTTTTAATTGTCACGGCATACAGGTATACAATGAAATGCGGCTGGTCTTGCCCGCGACGATGTGCAATACAGTGGTACAAACATATATAGAATCCAATAAAAATACAGTGGTACAACATATTAATAGAATCCAATAAAACAGTGCAATAAACATGGTGTGCCATCTCGGTATCTGTACATTAGTATTTACAGAGCATATAGGACGTGCTAGGTAGCTTTAGTAGTGCAATACACTGTTCCTGATGTTATACTACTTTAAAGTGGCCTTTCTCTGGCCATAAGTGTGCGTGTGTGCGGCATGAGTGTTAAAGTGGCTGCTAGTGTGTGAGCGTGCACAGCGTGCGTGTCGTGTGTGTGCTCATGTGTGCTGTGTGTGTGGATAGTTCAGTTTCTGTGTCCTCTCAATGTTCATTGTTCAAGGCTCTGATGGCCTGGGGGAAGAAGCTTAGCCTAAGCCTCTCGTCCTAGTAGCTGGGGTTCGCAGGTGTCTGCCTGACCTCAGCAGCTGAAACAGGCTGTTATTGGGGTGGTGGGGGTCTTTCATTATTCTGCAGGCTCTGGATTTGCACCTCTTGTTGTATAGAGCCTGCAGGGGAGGTAGAGCGCAATACCCGTGGTACGCTCGGACTGAGCGCACCACTCTCTGTAGGGCCTTCTTGTCCTGTGCCGTGCTGTTCCCATACCAGGCAGTGATGTTTCCGGTCAAGATGCTCTCTACAGCCCCTGAGTAGAAGGACTGGAGTATCTTCCCCGATACTCTGAACTTCTTAACTGTCTCAGGTGGTAGAGGCGTGAGCAATAGTCAAGATGACATAAAACTAAACTTTGCACTATCTGACATAAAAGGGGACGGGCAACAAAAGAAGCACATTTCCTGGAAATACCAATTGCTCTTCCCATTTTTAAAACAATATAATTAATATGCTGAGACCAAGACAGAGTGCAATCCAGCATCACTCCAAGGAGTTTAGTACTTTCAACTTGTTGAACTGCTGAATTACACAAGTTTAAATGAAGCTTTGGATTTGTAGATAACCTGTGCCTTGTTCCCAGCACAATACATTTAGTCTTGGAGATATTAAGGACAAGTCTATTACATACTACCCAGTCATGCACAACTTTAAGTTCTCTACTCAAAACTTCATTAAGCACACATTGCATGATGGTGCACCTGTTTGTGTGTGTGTGTGTGTGTGTGTGTATGTGTGTGTGTGTGTGTGTGTGTGTGCCATGCTCGTGTTCATTTGGGTGTGTTCATGTGTGGGTGTGCATGTGTGTGCACGTGCACACTCACATGCACACTAAACTAAGTCTGCGTCCTGACATGAGCGCCACCGCAGTCTGACTCTGCATTCACCCTGGAGACCGATATAGACCTGAAAAGATTCTATAAGTGCCGTATATGGCACGCAACATGCCATCCTGCAACGCACACGCGCACACACACACGCGCACACACACCACGCGCGCACACACACACAGGAACTGTAGCCACGTGATCACATGTGATTTCCAGCTAACAAGCTATGGGCCATAAAGAGACGAGTGACGTCAGTGCAGAGGCAGATCGGTGCCCGTGAAGTGCCACACAGGCCCTGCCAAGCAAGGTACTGTTACAGAGAGAGAGCGAGCGAGAGAGAGAGAGAGAGAGGGAGGCAGGGAGGGGGGGGGGGGGGGAGAGATGGAGAGAGGGTGAGATATATATATGGAGAGAGATGGGGGAGAGATAGAGAGAAGGCGGGGGGGAGGGGGGAAGAGAGAGGTAGACAGAGAAACAAAGAAATAGAACTAAGAGAGGGATGTGAGAAATGGGGAGAGGCTGACATTGAGGGGAGAGAGAGAGGGGGTATACATCTTAAACATCTTATAAAGTATGTGCAAAATTCAATAAATGAGGCTTTAACAGTCCTGCCCACACCATTCTCCTAGTCGTACCCAATGCTATCTGTTACGAAGGATCAGATTAAACCGAATATATATATTTATTGATTGATATATATTGCATAATATTTGTATATCGTTTGATATCCCTTGTGTATTCTTTGTACATATACACGGAATATCCCTTTAACCTAGTACAGACCATAATATTTCATTCTCCTATTGGACAGCGGTCCCTTAGGCGCCACTGCCATACCCCCAAGGTCTACTTCAAAGTCACCGTCAAAGACATGACCAGACATGAACGGCTCTGCGCAAGAATACGAGACAGGAATAAGGTTGGTACTAGTTTGTCACCTAACGTATAAATATGGCGCAGGTGAATACAGAAGTAGTTCGAGTTACCCAAGTGAAGCCTCACCCACGATACAACGTGCGGTGAAGTAGGGCCCGTTTGGCCCCAAATAGAGCATTGAGACAGCAGCACTTAGCCTAAAGTCAAGTTACTCTCGAACGAGTTAACCTAGAAACGTGTTACCCTCAAACGTAAAGCCTTCATCACGAGTCAACGACCAAGTGAAGTGAGCAACCGTGCGTCTAAATAGAGCACTTATAACCGCGTGCGAATAGGATAGTAAAGTGTCAGAGCTTAGTGGAATAACGTCAAGTTCGACCTAGTTAATGTGAAGTACCGCGCACCGGAGAATCTACACCGGTGAATGCAGAGCCCCTTTCCGGCTGGATTATTATTATATTGCTTTGGTCCTGTGGCTATTGGAGCGGAGGAGAATCGCCTACACCCACTACTGTGTGGGATTTACCCGTGAGGAACATCACTCGAGCCCGTCTCTTGGAGAGGCTGGCTGGCTTTCACCTATGCTGCACGCATACCTGGATTACAGCTGCTGCTTTCGTCTGCTGATCAAGGGAGTAATGTACCGCCCCCGTAGCTGGAGCTTATTGATTCCCTGTTGATCCAGACTTTGCATTCGAACATTTCCTCCCCTTGCTGGCTTACAACCGGAGGGACCCTACCAGTATCTCCCGCTGCCTAACTAGTGTACCATAGATATAATTCCTAAGATACAGGTGGTATTCATTCTCTCCTGCGTAATATGAGAATGGACATACGTTATTGATTTGCTTACGCACATTCCTTTGCCTTATAAGCGCACCCTACGTAAAGTATATTATGTACTATCATTGCTGCTAATAAATATTCTTAAACCCAGTTTTGTGTGGAACCGTGTCATTGTGGAGGTGTTCTCATCATATACCTGTGTACTGTATGGCCAGTAGTAATGTACATAAGACAGTAGTGGTTTAATGATACCATACTTATATAATACAGTCAGGGAATTGTACCCCTCAGTTACACTATCCTTCATCTCATGTCTAAACGGTTTTCCTCTGCAACATCTTAACGGCTGTGATATCTGCACCATTCTCCTCTCTCCCCATTCATACTTAAAGGTGCACTGTGCAGTTTTGGGAGAGAAATCTTTCATTCAGATTTGAAAAGTACCACTGGAACATTGTTTGAAGCTAGAAAGCTACCAGAAACATTGTTGCTGTTGTTGTTGTTGTTGTTGTTGTTGTTGTTGTTGTTGTTGTTGTTGTTGTTGTTGTTGTTGTTGTTGTTTGGGATGTGTGCATCATTTTGTGACACAGAAGTCTCCATGGTCAGTCTGGATGAAACTATGTGACGTCCCACAACCTGTTTGTGTGTTCAGTTACCTTCGCCTTGCCTCCAGAATGTCCTCCCCAAAAGATGCGTGTGTGGTTTGTAGGCAAGAAGGCCACAACAGCGTCCCAGCTTACTTGCACATATCTGGACATGGCATACAATTTTCCTACTGTACGCCCTTACAAGTTTGCTCATATTTGTTCAAACTCGCAACATGCTCACCAAGCACACCTACTTGATTGTTGTTGTAATATTATATACAGTATAGTCTGGTACGAAAGACGAACAAGAGAACTCACCAAAACTTTGTAAAAATCCACTTTCATTACTCCATCTGTATACTATTACAACAATCAAGTAGGTGTGCTTGGTGAGCATGTTGGGAGTTTGAGCAAATACAAGCAAACTCCTAAGTATAGGTAAATTGATTGACATTTTCTGCTGCCCGGATATCTCTCTCTCCCTGTCTCTCTCTCTTCTCTCACTCTCTCCCTGTTTCCCATTCTCCCTGTCTCTCTCTCTTCTCTCACTGTCTCCATGTCTCTCTCTATCGCCATTTCCATCTCTCTCTCCCTCTCTCCCTCCCTCTTTTCTCTCACTGTCCCCATATCTCTCTCTATCTCTTCTCTAACTGTCCCCATGTCTCTCTTTCTCTCTCTCTCTCTCTCTCTCTCTCTCTCTCTCTCTCTCTCTCTCTCTCTCTCTCTCTCTCTCTCTCTCTCTCTCTCTCTCTCCCACCCTCCCCAGATTTTCCCTAGTATCTCCCCCTTTCTTGGTCCCATGCCTCACCCAATTCACGTCTCCACTGTGTGTGTGTGTGTGTGTGTGTGTGTGTGTGTGTGTGTGTGTGTGTGTGTGTGTGTGTGTGTGTGTGTGTGTGTGTGTGTGTGTGTGTGTGTGTGTGTGTGTGTGTGTGTGTGTGTGTGTGTGTGTGTGTGTGTGTGTGTGTGTGTGTGTGTGTGTGTGTGTGTGTGTGTGTGTGTGTGTGTGTCCGGCACACAGTGCTCTCCTCTGGGCAGTGATGTCAGCCCTAAAGCATGCCAGGAGATGGAGGAGCAGCAGCAACTGTAGAGAAACTGAGACAGTGGAGAAAGAGGGTGCCAACACAACACACACACACACACACACACACACACACACACACACACACACACACACACATAGCATACAAAAAACATGTATACAACACTATTAAAAGGTTTAAATCGGTTCAAGCCAATCACATGGTCATTCATCTTGCATTGGTATAATTCTCTCCCATTGTAAATCCCCACTCACTGTCTGTTATTCAACGTGCATGCATGCGTGTGTGTGTGTGTGTGTGTGTGTGTGTGTGTGTGTGTGTGTGTGCGTGCGTGCGTGCGTGCGTGTGTTTGTTTAAATTTGGTTAAATATACTTGTGAGAACCAACTCTTGACAAACTGCCATTAATGTGAGGACGTTTTGGCCGGTCCACTCCTCCTCACACCAAAAAACACTGATTATCAGGTTATGGTTAGGGTTGGGCATATAGCATGTATGGTTATGGTCAGGGTAAGGGGCTAGGGAATTAATGCAAGTTAATGCAATGTCCTCACAAGTGGTGTGTGGGGGGGGGGGGGGGGCTCCTCCCAGCCCACAGACAGAAGGCCCACAGCAGTCATGTCCCACTCAACAGCTGCACAAACTAATGTGAGTGCTGCCTGCAACACCAGGGGACTCCCCGCTGCCCAGTAACACCCAGCACCACAACACACCATCATCATCATCATCATCAGAGCAGCTCCTAAAATCACAAGGTTGTGCATTAAATGCATGTGGAGGACAGTGTGTGCGTGTGTGTGTGTGTGTGTGTGTGTGTGTGTGTGTGTGTGTGTGTGTGTGTGTGCGTGCGTGTGCGTGCGTGTGTGCGTGCGTGTGTATGAATGACGGGCAAATACAGTAAACATGAAGAGACTGAACTAAGGGGTCGGTCAGTCAGACAGTCAGAAAAACAGACAGTGAGACAGTGACACAGACAGAAAGAAAGACAGACAGACTGAGAGAGACCCAACGAGACCCAACAACAGACAATGGGATTATAGTGTGAATGGTGGAGGGGAGACAGACCAGAGGCTGCTGGTCACACTGGGACATCAACCAGGTCTGAAAAGTGTTGTAAAGTAAAGTTGTGGTCCAATGAGTCGGACCGCGTCCCGAGCTGGTCAGGCTCGCCTTTGTGATCCACATTCCACATTGTGCCATAGTGGACACAATCCAGCCACAATGTGCATAATAATGTGCAACGTAAAGACACTGAGAGGAATACGGGACGCAGACATCGTCCTGCCACAGGAGACGCATGGCGGGCATTTTCAGGATACATAGTAGTAGTAACGCTATCACTCACAGCATCAGATCTTCATCCAACCCCGCATTGACATGGCAAGTGTAACCGTAGACCACCGTAGTCTGTTTAGGCCATGGAGCTCTGCGGTGGGTGCCGGTGGGAAGCCTGGCCATGGAGCTCTGCGGTGGGTGCCGGTGGGAAGCCTGTCCGCCTGGCTGCTTGTCTTTCCGACGGCCTCCCGTCTGCCTTCCTGCGTGGCTCAAGACCACGGGGCATTCAGCCCCAGAATGTGCCACACAGGCTTGAGTTACAGCGTCATACATACAATGTTATTATAACATTACCCCGCTCTGAGGCACCGTGGCACGGCGTGGCACACTCACACATTACTGCCACGGGATTGGCTTATGTGCCCCATTTGTTTACATTCTGACGGACATGCGCTATGCTTGCTCATCCAATAGAAATGCCTGAGATATTATCTGGACCAATGAGAGAAGATTTAATTTCTTCCCCAACATAAAACAACATGGGGGGCTAGGTACTCAACACTGGATCACAAAACCTGTTTGTAACATCCAAGTGCAAGATCAGAAACTCATTATTTTCTCAATTCAAAAGGAATAAAAAATACACAGATACACTAAATGTCCATGCAATCAAACAAACAAACATACACACAGAACACAATCGCAGGCTAAGGGTTTACATCACCCAACGATACCCTGACAAACCGTCAGATTGACTGGAGCAAGGGGAGTCTGGCTCTACCGTGATCAGTGTTTATAGATGTGACGAATGAGACTTCTCATTGTTACTCTTCTCCAGAGGGTCATGAACTACATTGGGTGTACATTTTACAAAGAGGTTTTAACAACAGTGTCATCAAACCTTTTAAGACATAGTTGTCGAATGAAATAGTTTGTATCTCTAAAGCCATGGGAGGGACGCTGAGAGAGAGAGAGAGAGAGAGAGAGAGAGAGAGAGAGAGAGAGAGAGAGAGAGAGAGAGGGAGAGAGAGAGGTGTGAGAGAATGATGGAGAGTGAGAGATTGGGCGAGAGAGGGAGGGCAGAGAGGAGAGATCATGGAACATGAAAGTACAGCAGCCCTACTTCTGAACAAGAGGGAAAACAACTACTGTACAAGAGGACTCCACCTTGTGAACACAGTCCTACATCTGGATTCATTTGGCCCCTGGGACCTGTATGCTTCCCTGTCTCTGCACGGCTATTAGTTCAAACACTTCCCTCTCCGGATGCATGGTGCTGGGACAAGGGTCCACCTCTCCACCTCGCCCTGACAAACTACAGACCACTTCTCTC
>NC_140177.1:71259654-71299654 GCF_963971535.1 Notolepis coatsorum | reverse complement strand
GACCCCCATCACTCTTCAGTTTATTGGCTTACGAGTCATCAAATCTCTAGGAGTGTGGTGCTGAGGTTAGAGAGTCATCCACACAAAACATTTGCAGCCGCTGAAAAATCCAAGGAGTATACATGCGTGCGTGCGTGTGTGTGTGCGTGCCTGTGGTATATATCATGTAAAGCTAGGATATACAGTATCATGTAAAGCTAGGACATACAGTAGTATACATTATCATGTAAAGCTAGGACATACAGTAGTATACAGTATCAAGACAAGATGGCGCTGCTAAGACCGGCTGCCTATCTGTGCGCTCCATCGAGACTCTGCTTACTTTTGTTAATATTTATAGTTTTAAGAGTTTTGTTTGTACCAACGGTTGGTGCATTTAATGTGTATGACCGTCAGTCACTCATAGACATTGGATTACGGGAAACTTACCAACTGGATTACTCTCTGGATCAGCTCGCCGAACAACAACAATGGCCTGCTGAGATCTTGAGGACATCAGGACCATACCTCGGCCCACGCAACAACAAAGGAACCAGGCGACGAGGAAGAAGAGCCGGTGTCCGAAACAGACTGCTGTCCAGGCGACACAGAACGCCACTGCCCAGCATATTGCTAGCCAATGTACAATCAATAGACAATAAACTGGACGACATCAGAGCAAGGATTAAATTCCAAAGAGACGTTAGACTGTAACGTTCTCTGCTTCATCGAGACGTGGTTGACGCCGGACGTCCCAGACCACGCCATTCAACCAGCCGATCACTTCTTCATCCACCGCAAGGATCGAACAGCAGAATCCGGCAAACAGAGGGGAGGTGGAATAGCCTTCATGTTGAACAACAATTGGAGCGATCCAGGCAACGTGAAGGAGCTTTCGAACCACTGCTCCCCCAACCTGGAGTATATATCCATCAAGTGTCTACCTTTATTTCTCCCGAGAGAGTTAACGTCGATCATCCTGGTCGGCGTGTATATTCCACCACAAGCAAACACAGGCGATGTGCTGTCCAAACTCCACAACGAGGTAAATAGAATCCAAGCAGCGAACGCTGATGCTGCTATTGTGGTTGTGGGTGATTTAAATAGCGCCAACCTGAGAAGAGTATTGCCGGACTTCTACCAGCATGTGACTTGTAACACCAGAGACGGTAACATTTTAGACCATTGTTACTCGCAATTTAAATGTGGTTACAAATCTCATTCTGCCAGTGGCTTTGGCAAATCTGATCATAACGCTATCTTCCTCCTTCCAAAATATAAACAAAGTCTCAAGCGCGCCCCGGTAGTCTCGCGAGAGGTGCAGAAATGGTCTGTGGGATCAGAGGAAACGCTACAGGCTGCACTTGAGACTTGAGTACAGACTGGGGTGTGTTCTGAGATAACACAGGTAACATTAATGACTACACGGAGACAGTGCTGGATTTGTTTGTACTTTGGTGGAAGAAACAATCCCCACTACCACAATTAGAGTTTATCCAAACCAAAAGCCCTGGGTAGACAAATCCGTCCGTGAGGCTCTGAAAGCGCGCACCTCAGCCTACAATGCCGGGCTTGTGGCAGGCAACATGAATGACCAAAAGGTGGCGATATGCAACGTGAGGAGGACAGTGAAAGAAGCAAAGAGGCGCTACAGGGATAAAATTGAACTCCAATATGACCAGGCTGACTCTAGAGCTATGTGGCAGGGCCTCAGAATGATGACAGATTACAAAGGCACCTCCCTCAAGCTGAACAGTGACATCTCCTTAGCAAATGATCTCAATACCTTCTATGCGAGGTTTGAGGCTGGGAATAACAGCACCAGCCTACAATCCACTGCAATGGAGGGGGGGGACACTGCTGATGGAGACTCAGTGTTCAGGGTAACAGAACATGAGGTGAGGAGGACCTTTAAGAAAGTGAATATCAGGAAGGCAGCAGGACCGGACGGTATCCCCGGCCGCGTCATAAAAGTCTGTGCCGACCAACTGGCCCCGGTATTCATTGACATATTTAACCTGTCCTTGGAACAGGTTGTCATCCCCACCTGTCTGAAGAAGTCCACTATTATCCCTGTACCCAAAAAATCCAAGCCTGCTTGCCTCAACGACTACCGCCCTGTAGCTCTCACCTCCATAGCCATGAAGTGCTTTGAGAAGCTAGTAAAGGGCTACATCTGCTCCTCCCTCCCCATCAACCTGGACCCCCTGCAATTTGCATACCGCCCCAACAGGTCCACGGAGGACGCCATAGCCCATGTGCTGCACACAGCAGCATCACACCTGGACAAGAGGCAGGGGAACTATGTGAGAATGCTATTCATCGACTACAGCTCAGCATTCAAACCTCCAAACTCACCTCCAGGGACCTGGGCTTGAACTATGACCTCTGCCAGTGGGTCTTGGACTTCCTGACGGGCAGACCCCAGGTGGTGAGAGCAGGCAACTGCACCTCCTCATCCATCACTCTCAACATAGGGGCCCCCCAGGGCTGTGTTCTGAGTCCCCTCCTCTACTCCCTGTACACACATGACTGTGTGGCACAGCGGAACAACAACACAATCATCAAATTTGCTGACGACACAGTAGTGGTGGGCCTGATCTCTGCAAACGACGAGAGGGCCTACCTGGAGGAGGTCAAGGTTCTAGCGGGATGGTGTCAAGAGAACAGCCTCTCCCTGAACGTCAGCAAAACAAAGGAGATGATTGTGGACTTTAGGAGGTCGGGGGTCAGGGACTACAGCCCCCTCAGCATCGACGGGGCACCGGTTGAGAGAGTGAACAGTTTTAAGTACCTCAGAGTCCACATATCCGAGGACTTGACATGGACCTCACACATTGACAGTGTTGTGAAGAAGGCACGGCAACGCCTCTACTTCCTCAGATGCCTAAGGAAGTTCCAAGTCAGTCAGAAGATCCTTAAGAACTTCTACTCATGCACAATAGAGAGCATCCTGACTGGCAATATCACCTCCTGGTTTGGGAATAGCACCGCACAAGACCGTAGCAGACTACAGAGAGTGGCCCGCTCAGCCGAACGCACAATTGGAGGGGGGCTTCCCACTCTCCAGGGCATTTACAACAAGCGGTGCATGGGCAAGGCTAAGAGAATTATCAAAGACTCGAGCCACCCAAACAACTGCCTCTTTGAACTGCTGCGGTCAGGCAAGCGATACCAGAGTCTCATGGCAAGCACAGAGAGACTCAGAAGAAGCTTCTATCCCCAGGCCATCAGGATGCTCAACGAACAATAACACTATGTAACAACCATCAAATGCACTCACAGCACACACATCCACACGCACACCCTCACTTTAAACATACAACTCACTGCAGCACCCACTTTAACCACTTTAGTACACCTAAGCACACGTTATATTTATCTGTAAAGAATTTGCACTACAACCCATACCTCATTACACCTTACTGTAAATTATATTGTACCTAAATTGTACCTCATCCCACTTCTGCTTTGCACTGTATAGTATATTGTATGGTAACTCAGTTACTTCTACTCTACATAGAGCATTGTATATGTATATACTGAACATTTTTGTCTACGTACTTGACTTCTATTTTATACTTGCTATACTTATTTTATTATCTATTTTTGCCTAGCACAGTCTCTGGAGCGAAACAGAAAGAAGCATTTTGTATAAAGGTATTCTGTACTTCTGTATGACAACTAATAAAGAAACATATAAATAAATATATAAATATATAAATAAAGATATACAGTAGTATACCGTACCATGCAAAGCTAGGATATACAGTGTCAGTATTATGTAAAGCTAGGACATACAGTAGTATACAGTATCATGTAAAGCTAGGATATACAGTGTCAGTATTATGTAAAGCTAGGATATACAGTGTCAGTAGTATGTAAAGCTAGGATACATTAGTATACAGTAATATGTAAAGCTAGGATATACAGTGTCAGTAGTATGTAAAGCTAGGATACATTAGTATACTGTATCATGTAAAGCTAGGATATACAGTGTCAGTAGTATGTAAAGCTAGGATACATTAGTATGCAGTAATATGTAAAGCTAGGATATACAGTGTCAGTAGTATGTAAAGCTAGGATACATTAGTATACAGTAATATGTAAAGCTAGGATATACAGTGTCAGTAGTATGTAAAGCTAGGATACATTAGTATACAGTAATATGTAAAGCTAGGATATACAGTGTCAGTAGTATGTAAAGCTAGGATACATTAGTATACTGTATCATGTAAAGCTAGGATATACAGTGTCAGTAGTATGTAAAGCTAGGATACAATAGTATACAGTAATATGTAAAGCTAGGATATACAGTGTCAGTAGTATGTAAAGCTAGGATACATTAGTATACTGTATCATGTAAAGCTAGGATATACAGTGTCAGTAGTATGTAAAGCTAGGATATACCGTAGAATACAGTACCATGTAAAGCTAGGATACACAGTGTAAGTATTATGTAAAGCTAGGATACACAGTGTAAGTATTATGTAAAGCTAGGATATACAGTGTAAGTATTATGTAAAGCTAGGATACACAGTGTAAGTATTATGTAAAGCTAGGATATACAGTGTAAGTATTATGTAAAGCTAGGATACACAGTGTAAGTATTATGTAAAGCTAGGATATACAGTGTAAGTAGTATGTAAAGCTAGGATACACAGTGTAAGTATTATGTAAAGCTAGGATACACAGTGTAAGTATTATGTAAAGCTAGGATATAGAGTGTAAGTATTATGTAAAGCTAGGATATACAGTGTAAGTAGTATGTAAAGCTAGGATATACAGTATACACTATCATGTTTCCACAAATAAAGAAAGACTTTAATTCAACCTTTATTTAGCATAACCTCAGGAATGCAATTGATGGTGGGCCCTCATTTTCAAGCAGCCGAGATCAGGTAATAAAATAAGTGAAATATACTATAAACAATAAAGTTAGGCTACAATAATAAAAACAATAAAATACAAACAATAAAACAAAGCATAGATTAAATCAGTTAAAACAGTTACATACTGCCGGAGGAAAGATCTCGGCACGAGGAAATGGCGGAAGAGGTGGATCAGGCGAGCATGGCTCAGGAAGACAGAGAAGTGGAGCCTGCGGAACCCGCCTGGATGGCGAAGATGCAAGCGAACATACAAGCGAGCATACAAGAGCTACGAGATGGCATGCAGGCTGGCGCGGTGAGTAACCAAAAGGCTATCCAAGAGCTACACGCTAGCATGCAAGCTAACGCAAAAGACATCCAAGCTATACTAGCATACAAACTAGCATACAAACTAGCATACAAACTAGCATACAAACTAGCGTACAAGCTAACACGCAAGACATGCAAGATAGCGCGTTGACTAGCCAACAAGCTAACACAGCAGCTAACCAAGAGCTACAAATTAGCATACAACCTATCCAGGCAAACATTGAAGGACTCAGGGAAGAGTTAAAGAAAGGCCAGGACGAGCTCAGAGAGGAGATGGATAAGGGACTCGAGGTAATGGATGGAAAACTACAGGAACAAGAGAAAGGCATAAAGATGTTGGAAGGAAGGACGGCTGAAACCGAGGAATGGACTACAGATATACAAGATATTCTAAAGGAGACGCTTGAACAACATATTGAGAGAAAAGTTAATGGACTTGGAGGGGAGGTCGAGGAGAAACAACATGCGAATATGGGGACTGAAAGAAGGGATGGAAGGAGAATCTATGATCAAATATGTAGACAGCCTAATTTGAAGAGAATTGAAGATGACAGAACTCGACAAGACAGGGATTCAAAGAGCACACAGGACGCTGGCGCCGAAGCCGCGGTTAGACAAACCACCGAGAGCAGTTAGTTAATTTCTTGGAATTCTAAGTCAAAGAAAGCATCCTCAGAGCAGCCTGGCAGATGAAGATGGAGGTGGAGGGACAGAAAGTAACTTTCGACCATGATTATGCGACAGAGGTGGCGGTAAAGCGTCGGAGCTAGGCTCAGATTAAAAGGACTCTGAAGGAAAAAGGAATAAAATTTCAATCACCAATGACCACGCTGAAGGTTCATTGGAATGAAGGCGCAAAGGTGTACGGCGACGTGCGGGAAGCGACGAGGGACATGAACCGAAGAGGATGGAAGGTACCAGGAGGAGAAGAGGAGAGGCCGAAGCTGTTGACGAGGAGGAGGCGAGGAGAACGGGAAGGTGAATGGGATCTGAATCGATTCAAAGCAGATCAACTGAGAAAGGAAGACGTAAAGAAACGGAGAAGGGGGGCAGAGAGGAGACGAGAGGGGACACGGTGATCCAAGGGAGGATACGTACAATACACACACAATACAGGTTAATGTATACATGAGAAGGACTGATGCAATGAGAAGATGGTAAAGTACATACGAGATAATTATACCAAAAGTTATATAAAAAAAGGACATGGGGATTCAAGACACATTAGACTGATATACATATGACACACACAATACAAGAAGATGAAAGCATGAAAATGACTTATGCAAGGAGAAGATGGTAAAGTACATACGAGATAATTATACCGAAAGTTATAAAAAAATAAAATAAAACAGGGACATGGGGATTCGGGAGATGTATTGAGACGGACATGAAAGAACCACAGGATTACGCGTGACACATAATACAATCAGACGAGAACATGAAAGTGACTAATGCAGAGCTTATGACCGGGAGCTCGGAGCAGGTCGCACACAGAACGAGTTGGACATATATAGTGCGCACTTTATAGCCACTAGGGGGAGCCCTCTCACGCTGCCCCCGACACTTCCTGATTCTACTGCGCAGGTGCACCAACCGACCTGTAGGAGTCGCTGTCCACAACGCCCGATCCCCACCCATCAGTTTCCCACCCCCTAATACGGCCAATGTGTATTAGTATGGACAGCCAGCTAAACTGAAAGCAATGTGGAGCGCTGGGCTCGAACAGGCAAGCCCAGCGTCTCCGTTTGTCGTGGCGAGCGCCTTGCCCACTATGCCACGTAGCCGCCCAATGTTTATTATGGTTATATGTATGTAAATCAGACGGAGATAGCAGAGGCTACAACCACAAATCTTATTTTATGTGACATGGGTAGAACGGGAAAACAATTGGAAAATAAATATGACACAAGTTAAGGGTATAAAAATGATGTCGTTAAATGTGAATGGTATGAATAATCCGATCAAGAGGAGTAAGGTGATGACGAAACTTAAGAAAGAGGAGGCGCAGGTCATCTTCTTACAAGAAACACATCTAATATCACATGAAAAGCTGAAGAGATTCGGGTATGAAAATCTGCTCTATAGTTCTTTTAAACAGAACCTTAGAACAGGGTGCGATCCACGGGGGGAGCTGGGTCCGCTATAGCTCCCCTAGATCAGACATCAGCTCCCTTGGGGGTCTCTAAAGCTCCCCTGGGGGTCTCTAAATTACTGAAAATAAATGCTACTTTTGCCATGCATTTCTCATTTTTCTGTAATTTTCTGTATCATCATCGTGTATAATAATAAACGTATGCTATTTTGGATGTATGGTTAATGATTTGCGCACTAATTCACACGTAATATGGCAACATGCATGCTATTCTTGCAATTACCATTCGGAGCGCGGCGGCGCTGCAGCCTGCACGCACGCACGGCACAAATCAAATTGACCCACTTTGTAACCTGTGCTGTGACTTGTTGACACAGTGATCGTTTTGACAGCCAGTAAATAAGGTCACTCAGGAATGCATAATGTCTAAACGAAAACAAGTAAGCCTAACCAATTTTGGTTTCACGAAGACAGTGAAGCTGACAGAGCAGCAGGAGGCGGGATCACAGGCGACGCCGTTACAATTACACCTGCTGCTGGTGCTGCTCCGGTGGAGACTATTATTAGTATTACAACGCCCGGTGACCGTGCCGGCGCCTGCGGTCGTATCAGAACACAGGATAGGATACTGTAGACAGTGTTGGATGATGATCTATCATCTATCTAACTAAATGGATACTTTTTTTTTTATCATGGAATGTGCTGTGGAAGCCTAGACCGTCCAGACCCAAAGACCATGCTATGGTTCGCACACTGCCTTAGAAGAGGAGTAGCTATTAGGGGTGTAACGGTACACAAAATCCACGGTTCAGTACGTACCTCGGTTTTGAAGTCACGGTTCGGTATTTTTTCGGTACAGTGGGGGGGGATAAAAAAAATTGCTTTTCATTTATCTATTTATTTAACTGTATTAAACAATATAAAACGAATTGGCCATAATTGACTGAGCTGAGGTTGATCACATGATGTACTCGAGTACTCGTGGAGGAAAACGCTGTACAAAATAAACGTCTTTTCCGGTGTTTTAGACTTTTATTTTGAAGCCCACCGACCGGAGCTTTTCCGGTGTTTTAGACTTTTATTTTGAAACCCACCGACCGGAGCGGAAGTATTGGTGTTATTATCCCAGCTGCCTAGCAGAACGTATTGAGCCGACAACTTGTCTCGTCCGGTTCTGTGTTTTTGAGCTAATGATAAAACAAATGTTGATTGTTGGTGAACAACTAACTTTAGGTTAGTTTTAACGTTAGCTACTAACGTTAGATGCAGCTACTACAGGCAATCAACGATGAGGAGGAAGCGTCAAAGCCGTATAGAATAGCCCTGTGCTGTGTGCGTACTTAGGCACGACTCGAAACTACCTGAGTGTTATAATAAATTAATTCATGTTTAACTTGTCCCCGTGTCCAGTCCTTTGACTAGCCCCACCCGTTCATTGTAAACAATGATGCATGTAATTGTATTAACGTTATTGTGTGTTGTAGGCAGCTATGCTATACATTGTATTTCGTTTGTTAGCTATTTAGCTAATATTGAATAGCATCAATGACGCTAGATCTTTAATCTTTATTTAGCAGTCCAGTTTCTCCGGGCAGTAGCGAGTAACTACTTGGGTCTACACTACAAATAACGCTACTTGGTTAAAAGGAGCAACACTATTGAGAAATGTAGTTAAGCTATGTGCTCACAGGAGCTCCCGTGCTGTGCAATAGTAACGTCAGCGGCCCGCCTCCCCACACGTCCGGTTAGTTGTGCACGTTATATTAGGGCCGGGGGGATTTATGTTCCGCAAAAAAAGTTTCCATACCGTTGCAATCGCTCGGTGCACAGCCCGTACTGTACCGGAGGACCACATTGAGGCGGTACAGTACGTATCCGCGTACCGTTACACCCCTAGTAGCTATACTAATTAAGAACACAGTGAAGTTTGAAATGATCAGGGAAATAAGGGATAAAGAGGGGAGGTATGTAATGGTCAAGGGGAAAATGAAAGGTCAAATGGTAACACTAGTGAATGTGTATGCTCCACCAGACAGTGAGAAATATCTATTTGAAACGATCTTTGATATCATAGCGTTGGAAGGGGAAGGGGTCCTGATCTGTACAGGTGATTTCAATGTAGTACTGAACTAGACACGACAAGCACAAAGAAATGGAGGACAAACATTAGCATATGAATATACAAATGGCAGAATTAGGAATCATGGACATATGGAGAGCAATGAACACACTAGATAGAGAATACACTAGGGCTGACCTTCGAATTTTTTTTTGGCAATCGAAGCTTCGGGGCCGAGCTTCGATTTTAATTCAAAGCTTTGAATTAAAAAAAAATTATTAGTTTTTTTTTCTTTTTAATCATTTTTTTTCTTTATTTTTTTATTATCTTATGTTGTGGGACTTGTACAGCACTTTGGTAAACTTTGTTGTTTTTAAATGTGCTCTATAAATAAAGTGGATTGGATTAATGAATTAAGTAGCCCCTTTCGTGACTGTGACGCAGCCAACACGGCTGTGTGATTTAATTCAAGGTGGATCGCTGTTGTCGTTTGAACAACTTCAGATTTCATGGGAACTACCAATCCCCCAAATCAAGAATGTTTAAGATGAATGAAGTAAGATTTTGATTATTTGAAATATGGCCTGTGTAGACTAAACTATGCACAGAATTATGTCAGTCTACAAGGTCCGGCAATGTAGACCTTGTAGACTTCACTACAGACCAATTATCAGTGAATGTTCATGCATTTTTAAGAAGGGCTACTTCCACAAAAAAACAAAGAACTCACCAAAACATCTCAGTAGCACCTTATCTAAATGTTCTATTTCATATATGGAGATTCATATTTATTTATGTATTGCATGCATTTCTACATTTTATTTCCTATTTTGTTTATTCATCCCAGTATCTTTCTTTCTTATGTGTGGAATTCTACAAGGCATTTACATTCACATTTACATTTAGTCATTTAGCTGACGCTTTTATCCAAAGCGACTTACAAGTTCTGTACGACAGGTCATCAGGAAGGATACAACTCTATCAGCTGAGTAACAATATTCATCAAAGTGTTGCGTGTTACAGTGTAGGTTAGTTTATTAGGATACAGTAAGTGCATGACAGTAAGGTTAGTTAGGGTTAGATTTTTTTTTATTTTATTTTTTTTATTTTATTTCAGATAATGGTTGAAGAAGTGCGTCTTTAGTCGACGGCGAAAGATTGGACGGGATTCGGCTGTCCTAACTGGGGTGGGTAGTTCATTCCACCATTGTGGGGCAAGGATTGAGAATAGGCGTGTAGGTGGTGTATATGTGTTTGAGGATGATATCCTTCAAACAGGCAATAGTGATGATATAATTTGGGCAGTACTGAGCTGGGTTACTTTCCTCCAGTGTATTTGTCCCCCAGCCCCACCCAATGGCCCCATGCACACACACACACACACACACACACACACACACACACACACACACACACACACCGAAGTAAAAATAAAAATAAAATAAAAAAATTTGGATTTTATTTTTTTTATTTTTTTTTAAACTTCGATTTCTTTTTATGTTCGAAGCTTGTGCCATCGAACGAAGCTTCGAAGCTTCGAAGTATTTAAGACAGCCCTAGAATACACACATTATTCACATCCACACACAACATATTCAAGGATAGACTATTTTTATGATACAGGGTAGAAGAATGCAGGATAGGGGTAACGGACATATCAGATCATAGCGCAATATATCTGACAGTGAATCTTAAAAGTATACGGAGAAATACAGTTTGGAGACTGAATGTAGGACTATTAAATAACAAAGGTTTGGTTAATGAAGTAAAGGAAGACATAATTAGATACAGAGAAGAATAACGGAGAGGTAGACCCAAACATTTTATGGGATGCACTAAAGGTAGTAATACGGGGAAAATGTATATCAAAGACGGCATTACTCAAGAGGGCTAGAATAGAGACATACCAGAACTTGATAAAGAAACTGAAAGAATTAGAGAAAGAACACCAAAGCTCAAAGAACCAAAAGATACATCCAACCTAGCAGGTCACCTGCGGCATCACCACCGCTGCGATGGTGTGTTATTGTGTTAACTTAAAAGCCTGCGACGACGCGGGGAGCTAAGCAAAGCTAGCCCCTTTCATGGCTGATGCAACCCTTGGTTGAATACGCAGTCACTTATTGCTCCGTAGTAGCCAGGTTCATTTGCACCACCAAGGACTGCTTAAAAGCTAGCGGCTTTGGGTCATTTCTGTCTAACTTCTTTAATTTAGCAAACGACTCGTCAATAGGTACAAGCGTGCTCGCGCCGTCGTCGTAGGCTTCTAACACCATCGCAGCGGTGATGATGCTGCAGGCGACCTGCTAGGCTATGTGTCCACTCAAAGCCTTTCTTTCAAGGCGGACAGCTTTGAAAAAAGAAGAAAAAAAAGCTTTGAGCGTCTTGGATGTATTATAAGTTGTTGACGGATTGTGAATTTTCATTTGGAAAAATAAATATGGTCACTTTATCAGTCAAAACTGTCTTGGCTTTTGTTTCTGTTGTCTGGTTAGGTCAAAACTACAGGAATATACATTTAAGTTGGTGTTAAGTTATTGTCCTGGGAAGTCTTTTTATGTATTATTATTATTGTATTGTGATATGTTTTGTTTCATGTTGAAAAAAAAAAAGAAAAAAAAAATTGATAAAAAAAGAATATACATAAAAAAAAATTGAATACAATAAATATCAGTTATCGATATCGGTTATCGGCTTGAGGAGCATAAAGTTATCGGTATCGGTGTCAAAAAATCAATATCGTGCATCCCTAATATAAAGTATTGGAAACATTTGATTTAGACAAAAACGCTATGAAAACAATTCGTTTTAAATCTTTTTATTTTTCATGAGGTTTCACATTCAATCGACAGATCTACAGAATGTTCAGTGTCACTCTCATGAAATTTTTTTAACAATTTTCCGTGTGCTCCCCACTCAATCCATTCTCCCATCTCTCACTCACACTCACACACACTGGGACATACACACACGTACACGCGCACACACGCGCATACAGGCATACACACACACACATACACACATACACTTGCCCACATACAGGCACACATACACACAAATAAACAATTAGACAACAAAAAAAAAGAAAGAAAATAATAATAATAATAATAAAAATAAAGTAAAATAAAATAAAATAAAATAAAGGGACAGTAGGTAAATCATAAGTAAATAAGTAATAAGGAATAAAAGTGCAAATGTTGGTATTGTAAACAGTGACATTTTATAGCACCCAGTTGCTCACACCCGCTTATCGATAGCTACTCCGACAGAGAAGGGTCCGGGCCGCTGCGTGTTCAGCTCCCGTTCCCAGAGCCGACCCCGTGGGGGCAGGGTTTGACAGCCATGCGCAGGCAACCAGGCACTTATACGCAGACAAAGAGCCTCAACAGATCAGCTAATCTAATCTGCTAAAACTCCACGTCTGTTATATTAGATATGACACATTTATAGGACTACATTATGAGTTTCCAGTTGAGTATAGAGTGGATTCCAAAGTTCTTGAAATAAGTGACCCTGGTTGTGCTTTTCAAGCGTTATCTTTTCTAAGGGAAGAAACTGAGATATTTGTTCTATGAACATATTGAATGTTGGTGCGATTTCATTTTTCCATGGAAGAAGTATACATTTCTTTGCAAAATATGTTATGTATACCAACAGTCTGCATTTCTTTTGGTCTAAGTGGCAGTTTGTTATATTATTTAATAGATAGACACATGGTGATAACTCAAATTCCAACTCCATGACAGATTTAGTAAATAAGTGGATCTTGTTCCAGAAATGCTTCAATTTGCTACATTGCCAGAACATATGCAGAAATGTTCCTTCTTTAATTTTACATCTTGGGCAATTTGGTGAGTTTTCTTTCGAAATGTTGTGCATTTTTACAGGAGTAAGGTAGAATTTATGAATAAATTTGAAATTACTTTCTTTGATCTTATTGCTTGTAAAGGGAAAGAAAGTTCGATCACAGATATCTTTCAAGTTTCAAGTTTCTTTCAAGTTTCTTTAATATTTGTCATACAGAAGTACAGAATACTTTTATACAAAATGCTTCTTACTGTTACGCTCCAGAGACTGTGCAAGACAAGATAAGTATGAAATAAAATAACATAGTAAAATTAGAAGTAAAAAAATGAGGTCACAGTGTTCAGTTTAGACATATGTACAATGTTCGATGCAGAATAGACGTAGTTACCATACAATATACAATACTGTGCAGTGTACTAATATACAATACTATATAGTGCAAGGCAGAAATGGGACGAGGTGCAATTTAGGTACAATTCACAGTAGGTGTACGAGTTGTAGTGCAAATCCTTTATCAATAAATATAAAGTGTAAAGTGTGTTTGTGTGATCTAAAGTGTGGAGAGTGGGTGCTGCAGTGTGTTGTTTGTTTGAGTGAGTGTGTGCGTGTGGGTGTGTGTGCTGTGTGCATTTGATGGTTGTTGCATAGTGTTTATTGTTCGTTTAGCAGCCTGATGGCCTGGGGATAGAAGCTTCTTCTGAGTCTTTCTGTGCTCGCCTTAAGACTCCGGTATCGCTTGCCTGACCGCAGCAGTTGAAAGAGGCAGTTGTTCGGGTGGCTCGAGTCCTTAATAATTCTCTTAGCCTTCCCCTTGCACCGCTTGTTGTAAATGTTCTGGAGGGTGGGAAGCCCCCCTCCAATTGTGCGTTCGGCTGAACGTGTCACTCTTTGTAGTCTGCTACGGTCTTGTGCAGTGCTATTCCCAAACCAGGAGGTGATGTTGCCGGTCAGGATGCTCTCTATTGTACATGAGTAGAAGTTCCTAAGGATCTTCTGACTGACTTGGAACTTCCTTAGGCGCCTGAGGAAGTAGAGGCGTTGTCGTGCCTTCTTCACAACACTGTCAATGTGTGTGGTCCATGTCAAGTCCTCGGATATGTGGGCTCCGAGGTACTTGAAACTGTTCACTCTCTCAACCGGTGCCCCGTTGTTTGCCAATTGTTTTCTTCAAATTTCGTTGCCAGGTCCGTCTCCCAGCATCTTAATAGAGCTGGGAAGACTGTTTGGCATTCATTAGTTAGAATTTCATATAGTTCACTGATTTTACCTTTAATTGTGGATGAGGTAGTTAGTTTTTCTTCCAATTCTGTCATTTCAAAGCTTAACTTGTTTTCTTTAGTAAGTGAACTTAAAGTGCTTTGAATTTGCATATATTTTAAGAAGTCTGAGTTAGGAATGTTGTATTGTATGAAAACAATTAGGGCATTATATAAAGAACCGATGGCTAGGATTAAGGTAAATGGTAGTTTGACGGACCGGATTAAACTAGAGAGAGCTACCAGACAGGGCTGTTGTCTTTCGCTGACGCTCTTCGATGTATTCATCGAACCACTGGCTCAACTAATTAGACAGACCAAAGACATCAAAGGGGTGGAGATAAGGGGAACAGAACATAAATTGGGACTGTTCGCAAACGACGTGATAGTGTATATGAGACAACCAGACACAAGCTTTCCGACACTGAAAGATTTACTGACAGAACATGGATACTACTCAGGATATAGACTCAACGTGATGAAGACACAGACTTTAGCATTGAACTACACGCCAACGATAGAGATCAAAGAAAAATACTAAATTATATGGGACATGGACAGGATCAAGTACCTAGGGGTGAACATTACAAGAGGGATGGAGGGGTTATACGATGTAAACTATACACAGATCAATCAGAAAATCAAGAGAGACCTAGAAAGATGGACAGTAATGCCCCTAGATTTCAGCTCAAGGATCGAAATCATTAAGATGAACATATTACCAAGGTTACTATATCTATTTCAGTCTCTACCTATATTAATACCACAAAAACAATTCAGGGAATAGGACAGACATATATCAAGATTCATTTGGGGGGGGAAAAGGCCAAGGATCAGATATGTGACTCTACAACTACCAAAGGAAAGTGGGGGGGGGATAACAGCAATATGTACAATGATAGAAGGAGGGGAGATGCAAACATTTTAAGAAAGATTCGGACTAGAGAATAGGGACCACTTTAGATATTTACAGATTAGAGACTACTATAACAAGGAAATAAAGCAAGACAGAGACAAAGCACAGAATGGGGTAATTAAGAAAATGGTAAAATCATACGAAGGAAGGAAGGGAAGGGTGATATCAGCATTATATCAGGCAATAATGGACAGTAAGGGAAATACAACATTGTATATAAAAGAAAAGTGGGAGAAAGTGTTAGAAATAGAGATAACAGAGGAGGAATGGTATAACACATGTAAGACACAACAATCAACCACAGGATCAAGGATATGGAGGGAGTTTGGGTGGAAAAACACAATTAGATTCTTTATAACACCAGAAATACAGGGCAATTACACACCAGCAAAGAAACCATGTTGGAGGGAGTGTGGGCAAGAAATAGCGAACCACACACACATATTCTGGAGATGTCAGAAAATAAGGCACTACTGGGAAGAGATAGGAGAGATAATAAATGGAATAGTAGGATACGAAATACCCCAGGAAGGCCAAGTGTTGTATCACAGGGAGGAATTCAAGGGGAAGACAAATACTTGATTAAGATACTAATAGTGGCAGCCAAAAAAGCTTTAACTAAACTGTGGTACAGGGTAGAAGTGCAGACGAAGGAACAATGGATAGAGGTAGTAGAGGGGATACAGGAAATGGAGAGAATCACACATCTGCTGAAGTTTGAATTGAAATCGGAAAAGTGGGAAGAATATAGGAGGGGAAGGAAGGACATCACAGGGGATTGAAAAGGATACAAGGAAATGATGAAAAATGTAAATAAAGGATGCAAATATAGAATGGACCGAAGGACCCATGCCACACTTTTTCTTTTCTCATTTTTGTATACAGTATCTGTTTTATTTTTATTTCTTGTTGATGAGTCTTTATAATTTTGTATGCTGAAATGTATTGTCTATGTATGTTGTTGAAAAAAAACGAAAAAAAAACGTAAGTTTAAAAAAATTAAAAAAAACAGTTACATAACGCAGGGAGGTTTGCAATCATGCTCTTAAATTGTCTATAAGTGAATGGCGGATAAAAACAATTTTATTCTCCCATCCTCCATCCTCCACTCTGTCGGTCTGCAGAGGGTGTAGACTACCACATGCCTCCTCCGATACATGTGGAGTCACCAGCCGCTTCTTATCACCTCACCTGACAGTTAGGAGTTTCACTGGGAGAGCGTAATGCGCACAGAGGTTCATGCTATCTCCCTCAGATCCCCTCCCCGCTGAACAAGTGCCCCGGCCGACCAGTAGGAGTCGCTGTTGCAATAACCAGGACGCGTGAACACTTTAGGCAACCAACATGCGCTTCCGCGTTGCTCTGAATTGCTCTGATTGGCCGAGCGCGCGCATGGGCCGCGACAAGCTCCTCAGAGGCAGGAATACTAAGCTCCCCCTTAAGCTCCAGGAGAGAGGAGAGGCTGAAAACCCGCAGTTCTTGCCCGACTGATGGGAGCCGAATCCCGGATTTGATTTTTCTGATGAATACCCCCAAAACATGGAGGTCCCGAACGCATGGAAGTATTGATTGTGCAGTAACAAATCATTAAAAAAATATACCGTTAACTGGAATATGTTGTGCCTTTACACATATGTTGGATTATGTAATTGGTTTGTCATGACAAACTAATAAAAATCGCGATTTACCCGGTGGCTACAACAACACGCATGTAGTCACTGTACACTCTCAGGAGCAAAACAGAAAGAAGCATTTCATACAAAGTATTCTGTATTTCTGTATGACAACTAAATAAAGAAATTTGAAACTTGGTATGCAAAACGTCCATCAAGAAAGCTTGATCACTAAAACGTTTAAGGTCCCATATTGTAGTATTTTTCAACAAGTCTTTGAAGTTCTTTGATGAAAAAAAAACACTCAGATTATGCAGCCTCTATACCCCTCAGTCCTGCTCTCAACAGTCTGTTTCTGTGCCTGTAACAAGTGAGCCACTTTTATCTAACAAATATGATAATTATCATGCATCTACTAATGGTGCACAAGCCTGTACCGTCCAACTAAATTCAGATCAAACTGTCAAAATTGTTGCAGATTAAAATATGACTCATGGTCCAGCAATATCGTATCAACATGTTTCAATATGGAGGGTTCTTGTCACAGCTGAACTGCAGAAACTGCACTATGTAAATATTTCACAAGTCCTCAGTGTAAAACATTGTGTAAAAACAATGCAAAACACAGGAAAATATAATTTTTTACAAACAGTGACTAATTCCTAGCTGGAAGACACCATGATCGGCAATCGTTTTGTCAAACCATGAACAATCTTTCAAATGTGGTCTAGTGTGTTCTGTTATCTGAATTAAATGTAGGCTACCACTAACCTCCTTAAATCTGCACTAAATTAGTGAGTGTACCTGCCCAGCTGAAATAGAGCAAGCTCTGCATCACTTTTCAACACAGGTTTTCCACAAAGTCCCAGAAGCACCAGCAGCTTTAAAGCTGAAAACAAATTATAATAATAATAACAAATATTTTCCAGCCTCTCATCAGCAGGTGGTTTTGCACATACTTTATGACGAAGAACGCCATGGTGGTCTTAGTTTTCCAACGCGACCCCGGGACACCACTTAGCGGTACAACAACAATATCTGATTGGCCAAAAAACATCAGCTCCCTGCATCAATAACCAATCAGATGTGTTGGCCCACCGAGTGTTCAGCTTAAAGCTGCTGGTGCCTCTGGAAGTCTGTGGAAAACCTTTGTTGTGTGTGCATGGGGCCTAACCCTAACCCTAACCTTTGTTGTGTGTGCATGGGGCCTAACCCTAACCCTAACCTTTGTTGTGTGTGCATGGGGCCTAACCCTAACCCTAACCTTTGTTGTGTGTGCATGGGGCTTGAAAAGTGATGCAGAGCTTGCTCTATTTCTGCTGGGCAGGTAAACTCACTCTTGCTAATCTCCCCAGAAGTTGCTCATACTGCAACTTCCTACTGGAACCTAATTAGATATTCTATTGCGTCAATGGAATTTATATCAGCAGATGGGGATCTATAGACCCCTACTACAACCACTGAGGTAGGCCCCAACTGAACCCTTGGAGCAAGATGTTCAAAACATCTTGGCACAGTGACAGTAACTAGAACAGTCACAGAGAAACCTGATCTAAAATAAATAACCACCCCTCCTCCCCTCCCAACTATGTCCACTCTACACAAGTTGTAGCCCATTAAAGCTATGTCCAAGTCATTGACACTTTTTTGAGCCAAGATTCACTCAAGACCAGGACATCGGGATCAATCTGAGGAACATATAAAACATTAATATGATTCAGTGTCTGGTTTACGTTTTTAATATTCAAGTGAATCATCCCTAGTCCATCTCTGGTCCCATATTGTGAGCAACTATTTTTCAGTGCTTGTGCACAATACATTTCTTCGTGGCAAGCCGGATATGATATTGCTGCCCTTGAGTCATATTTGATCTACAGCCTAGTTGGACAGTTTGATCTGAACTGCGTTAGATGGTTCAGCACAGTTCACGGTGCAGCATGGCAGGGAGGGAGCGGCACGTTAGATGGTTCAGCACAGTTCACGGTGCAGCATGGCAGTGAGGGAGGGAGCGGCACGTTAGATGGTTCAGCACAGTTCACGGTGCAGCATGGCAGGGAGGGAGCGGCACGTTAGATGGTTCAGCACAGTTCACAGTGCAGCATGGCAGTGAGGGAGGGAGCGGCACGTTAGATGGTTCAGCACAGTTCACGGTGCAGCATGGCAGTGAGGGAGGGAGCGGCACGTTAGATGGTTCAGCACAGTTCACGGTGCAGCATGGCAGTGAGGGAGGGAGCGGCACGTTAGATGGTTCAGCACAGTTCACGGTGCAGCATGGCAGTGAGGGAGGGAGCGGCACGTTAGATGGTTCAGCACAGTTCACGGTGCAGCATGGCAGTGAGGGAGTGGCACGTTAGATGGTTCAGCACAGTTCACGGTGCAGCATGGCAGTGAGGGAGTGGCACGTTAGATGGTTCAGCACAGTTCACGGTGCAGCATGGCAGTGAGGGAGCGGCACGTTAGATGGTTCAGCACAGTTCACGGTGCAGCATGGCAGTGAGGGAGCGGCACGTTAGATGGTTCAGCACAGTTCACGCTGCAGCATGGCAGTGAGGGAGGGAGCGGCACGTTAGATGGTTCAGCACAGTTCACGGTGCAGCATGGCAGTGAGGGAGCGGCACGTTAGATGGTTCAGCACAGTTCACGGTGCAGCATGGCAGTGAGGGAGCAGCACGTTAGATGGTTCAGCACAGTTCACGGTGCAGCATGGCAGTGAGGGAGGGAGCGGCACGTTAGATGGTTCAGCACAGTTCACGGTGCAGCATGGCAGTGAGGGAGGGAGCGGCACGTTAGATGGTTCAGCACAGTTCACGGTGCAGCATGGCAGTGAGGGAGGGAGCGGCACGTTAGATGGTTCAGCACAGTTCACGCTGCAGCATGGCAGTGAGGGAGGGAGCGGCACGTTAGATGGTTCAGCACAGTTCACGGTGCAGCATGGCAGTGAGGGAGGGAGCGGCACGTTAGATGGTTCAGCACAGTTCACGCTGCAGCATGGCAGTGAGGGAGGGAGCGGCACGTTAGATGGTTCAGCACAGTTCACGCTGCAGCATGGCAGTGAGGGAGGGGCACGTTAGATGGTTCAGCACAGTTCACGGTGCAGCATGGCAGTGAGGGAGGGAGCGGCACGTTAGATGGTTCAGCACAGTTCACGCTGCAGCATGGCAGTGAGGGAGGGGCACGTTAGATGGTTCAGCACAGTTCACGCTGCAGCATGGCAGTGAGGGAGGGAGCGGCACGTTAGATGGTTCAGCACAGTTCACGCTGCAGCATGGCAGTGAGGGAGCGGCACGTTAGATCGTTCAGCACAGTTCACGGTGCAGCATGGCAGTGAGGGAGGGAGCGGCACGTTAGATGGTTCAGCACAGTTCACGGTGCAGCATGGCAGTGAGGGAGGGAGCGGCACGTTAGATGGTTCAGCACAGTTCACGGTGCAGCATGGCAGTGAGGGAGGGAGCGGCACGTTAGATGGTTCAGCACAGTTCACGGTGCGCAGCATGGCAGTGAGGGAGCGGCACGTTTAATTTAAAAGTACAAAAACAGAAACAGCCCGTTGAGAACAGGATGGAAACAGAGGGATATAGAGGCTGCTAGAATGCATGAACTTCAAAGACATGTTTAGGGGCTCAAAGACCTATTTAACTTGTTAAACAGGACTACAATATGGGACCTTGAAAGGTACGTGGGTTAAGTGTACAGCAGGATCGGGAGCACTATGAAATACAGTAAGGCTAAATAATGCATGTACACTGATTGCAGACTAAGGACAGAAGTTGCTGTTCAGGCCGTGTAGCTGTCAAATGTGCATGTCCTTGGTTCACTCATTGCTTTTTAGACTTTCCATTATACTGTATATATGGGCATGGTCTTTTCCAGGTCTCCCTTGGAAAAGATATTTTGAATCTCAATGGGACTTCCTGGTCAAATTAAGGCTAAATAAATAAAAAGTCATATCTGAGTCAGGTAATTATTTTTTTTACTCTGCAGCATGGAAAAACAAATAACGAACCTATCGCCTGAGTACTTGATTATTGCCATGACAATGTTTGTGACAAACAGGTTGGCCTTGCCATAGTACTTGGCTTCATGGCTTCCCATCTGGCTGACTGTGCATGACTAGTAATAACACCCCTCTGGTAAGTGGAAACTTACTTACAGAGGGCCAGAGAAAGAGACTGGACTCCAGATTTTTATGAAAGGTAGAAAGGAAGCATTTAGTCTACCATCAGACTAACATAAAACAGAACCTGGAATGGACTCTTGAGGTGTGAAAGAAATCTGAGATGAAAGGGAGCCCTAATGAAGAATTTTCCACTCTTCTTAACAGGTGTGGCCCCTGTTTTCATTTTTCTGTTTTATTATCAATACCGTAGGTCACCTATGCACTGGCAAATTGGATCCGTGTTTCCATTATGGAACAAAGCTATTATTTTAACTGGAATACCGCCTTAGGCCTCAATTGATTTGCGATTCAAAGCCAACGCAGTAATTATTATATCCATTATGAAAGCCCAAAAAAGATTATCTGAGAAAAAGCTCTAAGGAATGAAACATAAAAAGACATAAAATGCTTAGAAGGGACAGACGGGGAGTCACATCACTGAATCCATATGGAGGTGAGAGAGTTTCCAGTGATGGACTAGTCTGTGACTGAAGGCAGGATCCTATACACCTCTCTGCTCAGCCTGGCAGAGAAACAAGATCAGAATCCATCTGGGACCACAATCAAACCCACCAACAAGACTGCAGCACCACGGAGGCAGAGAAAAACAGGGTTTTCCCATCTCTCTCTTCTTTCTTCTTTCTCTCCCTCTTTCTGTGAAGCATAACGGAGGTTTGACCGGAGGAGCGCTGCAGATGCATAAAGCCCGCCGTGGGGACCCTTAATGATGTGCGCTCAAAGCCAGGGAAGTGAGAGGAGAGGCGGTGGAGGAGGCTTCAGCATAAGGCTTAATGAGGGAAGTGAGTGGGCTTAAATGATGGGAGAGAGAGAGAGAGAGAGAGAGAGAGAGAGAGAGAGAGAGAGAGAGAGAGAGAGAGAGAGAGAGAGAGAGAGAGAGAGCTATAGCCTACCAGCTGAGAAGAGCTGATGAGTAATGGTGTGAGTCACTGTCCGTGATGGCTCTGGACGCACATACACACATCGAGATGCACACGCACACATTAAAAACACATACGGTCGCAGAGCGTGTGAAAGTCGCTGCAACGACACTCTGGAGACAGAGGCACTCCCGCTCACCTTCCACAGCCTGCTGCTGGCGAAACGTCTCTCCACTGACGTCCACCGCTGGCCAGCATGCTCTCTGTCACTCTCTCGCTCTCTCGCTCTCTCTCTCTACACATCCCTCCATCCCCCTGCCTCTCTCTGCCTGTCTGCCTTTCGCTCCAACTCCCACTCCTCTGTTCCATCATTATAACCCTATGTTCCTGTCAGCGTAATGAGTCATTGGAAGTATGAGAACTTCAGAGGAAGGAGATGTGTATTAACTCTGTTCTACTGCTCATACCCCTCATTTTTCACCAAGACAGTTTGAGGGCCGGTTCAGAGCGGGTGCCTAATCTTGAACCAGGTCTTTGCTTTTCGACAGCAATTTTCGAATGTTGGCGTGTTCCTTTGACGCTAACTCTTGGACCAGATAGCTTGTTGGAACAGCTCCATGACCAGAATGTGATGACGATAATCCCACTCCCAGCCCCAGCTATCTGGTTGAAGAGTTAGCATTAATGTTAGCTGCTACACAACAGTGAAATAGCTTTTTCTTGTAAATATGAGCTAATATCAATATTTATTAAGAGCTTCCCCCATCTCCCGCCAATGACTGATTAACACGTCATTCTCCGCCATGCGTTGTCTGCCAATGACTGATTACCACGTCATTGAGATCAATATTTCTCCGCTCAACTCTCCAATGCTTCAATACCGCCACCTGGTGGCCGATCGGCAAGTTGCCAAAACCGGAAGTGGGGCCGGAAGTGCTTGGTGTCCCCCCTATTCCGTCCGACTCCATCTTGACACACTGGATAATCGATCCGTTGCCATAACTCAATAAACAACATTATTTGGACGTATATAGTATTATACAACCTGGAAATGGATCGCATAGATCAACATCCCATAATAGCGATCTTTTTGCTCCACGCTCATCACCCAACGGTAAGAGGAGACTGGGATGAATTTCAGCGTTTTTGTTTACCATTTTCGATACAAACTGCTCTGATCTATATATCACCCATATTACATGAATCATTTAACGTAAACGACCCCCCCCCCCTCCGGTCACCAGCAGATGATGAGGCATGACGTTTAGGACCTTGTACAATTGAAATCTTTAATATAACGTTGATCGGTGTCAAACGGCATTTGATGATCTAATATATGCATTTATGGCTATAACTCATGTTCTATGAAATACTGCAGAAAACGATAAAAACATATTTATACTCTAGACTGTATTTTTGTATGAATGTGTGAATGAAAAAGTAAAACGTTCCTACATCCTGAACGATAGATAATTGATGTTGAATGGGCCATAGTAATGTCAATTTAGCAATACAATTTAAAAAGTTATAGCCCTGCAAAGAAGGTGAACATCTCCATAGACTTATAGCGCTGGCAGAGAGGGTACAGCAGGGCTATTCAACTAAATTGTTCAGGGGGCCACATTGTCAGAAACCCAAGGGGCCAGGGGCCGGACTGCCACGGCGCCTCCCCGTGCTATGAATATATGTACACTTGACACAACACGCAACCACATTTTCACAACTTTTATTTAAAGGGGAACTATTTTACTATTTCTTTCACTATTTGGGCACTTTTACACACTTCCTGTGGGTTTATGGAACACCTCTGTAATATGTTTTTTTTTAATTCATTGTTTTGTATTTCTAATCAAGTACTCAAAAACACGTTTTGAGCCTGGGCTCCAACCACTGTGGGAACTGTGTGGAAACTCAGCTGATTATCATGCAGCAGTGTCTCTCTGACATCACAAATCAGCACATTTTCAGATGACTCAGTTCAGTGAGGGTGAATATTGTGAGAGGAGAATTGGAAGAATGCGCCAATATGAGAATTAGAGACATAGATCATATTAATATAAGTCCACATAGCTAGGAAACAATGCTAAACACTGAAAAAGGCCATTTATAAGATCCCCTTTAACTACATTGCAAAAGTAGTATACTTTTCAAAAAAAGTGCTTCATTTATGTGCAACAACTGCAACATCTCCTCTTCAACATTTCAATATAAAAATAAAATAAAAAACAAACAAGTGCATGATGTGCATATGAACATTCTAACATCAACACTTGAACAAAAAAACACATTTATAGTGCAGCTGAGCTTATGAAAAAGTGCTTCATGTCTGTGCAACAACAGCAAATCACAGCATCTTATTAGCACTTATTGTCGACTCTTAACTCTCAAACATCAGGGGGGTGGGGGGCAGACAGGCCTAGCCTACATACACACATCTAATGAGAGCGATTGCACTTCTTTGACTGGGCAATGGCAGAGAAAGAGGGTTCATAGGAAGTGAGGGCTACCCGCAAACAGTGATGCAAATGCTCATTTGTCAAGGAGGCATGGTTGCTTGTTTTAATGGCATTCATGTGAGAGAAACTGGATTCACAGGTGTATGTTGAGCCAAACATTGTTAGCACAGATATTGCCAGCGTTTTTATTTTGGGGAATGTCTTGACATGAATACACTTTATCCAAAATGTTGTGGTGGATTCATTCTCAAGTGCCTGCTTCAGAGCAGATGATGCTTGCATGTCAATTATTTCAAGTTGCAGGAGACCTTCATCAATGTGAAGTGATGCAAGGAACTCTTGTCCTTTTGTGGAAATAGCAGCTACATTGGCAAATGGGTTGCTCACAAAATGCATCAATTATCTGGACATGTCAAATTCATCAAATCAACTTGCAACGTTTTCCCTCAATTTATCAATGAAATCTGTCATTAATCGAGTGACTTTTGGCTAAATTGTGCGTGTTAACGTTGACATGAAAAAAAAATAAAAAAAAATAAAAAATAAAAAATATTTAATTTTTTTTTTTTTTTTTTTTTTTTTATTATCATGTAATCTTTGGCGGGCCGGTCAGAATCATCCCGCGGGCCGGATCTGGCCCGCGGGCCGCCAGTTGAATAGCCCTGGGGTACAGCGATGGATATAAGCGTGGCAGAGAATGGGTTGCTAAGTTAGCAGCTGCTACGTATATTGTCATATAGGATAGCATCCCTGCTATAATCGGCTGTCACAAACAAATAAATTAGCTGGTGTATGTTGCACAGCAACCATCACCTCACACTATGTGCAGGCAGCCAAGAGGACCTATTTGCTATTTCCTTGTATAAATTATTCATGAAATTAGTCATAGATTTCTTTGTATTGGATTGTGTCTATAACTTTGAATCTAACTCTTATATTGCCGTACTTGGTGACCATTTTCTAAAAGCATGATATGTTGTGATGAAATGCTGTGAGCTATTGCTTAAATGTAGGCCTGCGCGCAAAGCCAGGGGTAACACTTGTAAAGAGACAATGTAGTCCTCCATTGTTGTGGTTTTTGTTGTTGTTGTTGTTACACTTGGAGTTGGCGCTAGCGTTGCTGGGAAAGCGGAGACATACTATACAGACATAAACAGTGACATAATGACATGGCTGTAGCTCTGTAGCCTGTGGGGGGGAAATGGTTCTTAGAAGGTTCACAAGTTGAACTGTGAACCGGCACCAGCACCAGCCCAGAACTAGACCTATCTAGTCCCGAGAGCTAGGTCTGCTGGCTGTTCACACAAACATACACACATACACAATATGTGCATGCATGCACACACATAGACACACACACACAGGAAACCCATGATAGCTTGTGGGACTGGTGTGAGAATGACCGGTGCAACGAAGGTCCAAGTGGACACAGGAAGAGGCCAGGCCAGGCCGGACCAATTAGCAGTGAGACAAAACCCATCAGCCGGACAGAAAGATTATAGTCCAGAACAGTCAGATTCACTTGGACAGAGAACAAGACCCGGCAGATGTGAGTTTGTCTGATTAACAAGAAAATCCCTCGACACCAGCTTCTACAGCATGTGCAAATTTTTTTTGTTCTTGATTTATTGTGATGTTTCTTCTTGACTTGTTTAAAGACGACAGCCCATGGCGACATTAACGTGTGATTGCGGGCTTTACAAATACATTTGATTTGATTGGATTTTACTCATAGACCAGAGACTGCTTGAGCTCAGTCTACACCGAGTGTTTGTTGATGCTAGATGGGAGGCTCTGAAACGGCAGTTATGAGGCCTGCCACAATAACTATACCTGGCACTGCAACCATAAACCATAATTAACTACAATAATACAACGTTCAGGACTGTGTTTATAGTTACCGTTGTGGTAAAAACACATTCTATAGAACGTCCGTAGAAAGATTTTTTTTATCTTTTTGTAGTTGCAGCGTGTGTACCTCGATATGCAGAATAAAAAGGGATGGAGGAAGTTGGCAAGGCAGGAAACAAAGACCTATTTTCCTCAATTCAATTTAATTGTAATAATGATATAAAGTGGACCTGGGCAACAGGCTAACATACACATAGGGCTGGTGTTTGTATAGGCAGTGACTCTGTTGTGGTGGAGCACGGCTGGTTGCTGAGGAGTACTGGGAGGGGGGGGGGGGGGGGGGGTGGCAGAATAACAATGATGAGAAACAGTATTAAATAAAAGACAAAAAAGGGGGGAGACTCAGGGAGCGAAGGAGAGGAGGGGAAATCATTTGTTTTACAGTTTTGCTTTGTAGAGCGCAATCTTGGCAGCTGGGGTGTCTTTAGAGTCATGAGGGCTCCCTGCAGTGCCAGCCAGCGAGCAGGCTACTGGCATGGTGCCTGCCAGGGCCCAGCTTGCTCTAGTTACACACGGCATCCCATGCTGACAAAGCAGGGGGCAGATAGAGAGATAGAGAGAGAGAGAGATAGATATGTAGAGAGAGAGAGAGAGGGGGGGGCAGACAGAGACAGAGTGGGGGTAGGGTAAGAGAGAGAGATATTGAGAGAGAGAGAGAGAGAGAGAGAGAGAGAGAGAGAGAGAGAGAGAGAGAGAGAGAGAGAGAGAGAGAGAGAGAGAGATGCAGACAGAGGGGAGGGTGGGGGTAATTATATTAAGAGAGAGAGACCGACAGGGAGAGATTGATAAATGCTTGCGTGTGGTGCAGTAGCACATAGTGTACTTACTGGTAAAAAAAAACCATGTTGAATCAACAATCTTTAATCCCAGAATGAAGGCTCACACACACGCGCACACACACACACACACGCACGCACGCACGCACGCACACACACACACACACACACACACACACACACACACACACACACACACACACACACACACACACACACACACACACACACACACACACACACACACACACACACACACACACACACACACACACACACACACACACACACACACACACACACACACACACACACACACACATACAAACACATAAAACCACATTCAAACAAACACACCTGTGCACACTTTTAGGCCATGTCCAGAGACTATCAGTCAAAGTATTTTATCATATGCACCTTTCATCCACACGGAACTGCGTTCTGGGAGCCTGAATACGCTATTTTCTGAGACTGGCTCCCAGAGTGGGCATATCTGAAGACGCCCCCCTTGCGTCGCCGTCTTTACAAGCCTATACGGGTCTTTTCCTGAACCGATGACGCGATAGCCATGCACCTCTCCCTTAACCGCATGTGCAAACTCAGCCAACAACAACAATGGCATCGTACAGAGTAGTTGCGTTCGTGTTACAGAAGCTATTGAGCTTGATCGGGCTTTTACAGCTAAATGTACTGCGCCTGTACTACCACCGTCGACAACAGATTGACATCTCCCTTAATCCGCATGCGCAAACCCAGCCAACAAAAAATAAACATGATACATATATGTCTTATATGTCCAGATATGTCGTGGCTAAAAGTGTTTATTAAACACCGGGAGGCTACTGTGATGAAATACATGATACTAGCTATAGATTAGCATCACATAGCGGGCCTTTTTCTGAAAACCCAAGTAGTAGCCAAGCACATCCTCTCTTACCTTGACGATTAAAAAGCCTCCATAATTTTGTAAATAGTATTCCCATGATAAAAAATACAAGGAACCCGTTCCTCCAGAATACAGTAAGGATCTAGCACAAGGCGCACTTACACTTAGGTAGAAGAGATAAGTTATCGGGGTATACACCAATCTGGGGGAATGAGGAATTTAAACCGGGAAGGAATGATGGGGGATTCAAAAATTGGGCAGAAAGAGGTTTGGGTAAGATAAAAAACGTATACTTAGAGGGAGAATTGATGACCTTCGAACAGATAGTAAGCACATTTGAAATCCCAAGATCACATAGATTTAAATACTTTCAAATCAGGAGCTACGTAGTCTCAAAGAACGGGGGCACAGAGGAACCACCCACATCCATAATAGAAAGACTTACGAGGAACAATATGGTGGGAAGAGGACAATCCAAGTTTTATGATGTTTTGTTATCAGGATCGGATGAGAGCTCTTTGAGCAGTTTGCGGGCATGGGAGAGGGACATGGGGGTAGAAATAGCAGAAGAGGACTGGGAACAAGCATGTGAGATGTCACAGACACTTTCAATTAATACCAGATGTAAACTCCTACAATATAAGTGGATACATAGAGTATATAATGACACCAGAGAAATTACACAAGTTTTATCCCATGATCCCGGATGAATGTACTAGGTGTGGGGTAGAGGTGGGGACCCTGTACCACTGTATGTGGGAATGTGAAAAGATACAGGAATATTGGTTAGGAGATATTGGAACTCATATCGGAGATGACAGAGATAGAAATCCCGACCGATCCTAAGTTATGTATACTACACTTATACCCGGAGAAGTTCCCAGCTTATATTAGAAAGAGGAAATTGATACATTTTTGTTTGTTACAGGCCAAGAGAGTGATAGCTTTGAACTGGAAGGAGATACAGAGACCAGGAGCTAAACAGTGGTTCTGTTTCGTAATGGCTCTCGCTCGGCGTCACTCTCTGCACTGTACCTCGCTCGTGCACGCGCACTGAATAAAAAAATTCCACAATGTACCTTTACATCCCAACATCCGTCTGGCCACACCCCTATCAGCTCACCTACATAAGCAGGGGTGGGGCCACATACTCGACTCCTTCTTCGCTTTCACCACAAGGAAGTGCCTTCGGTAGATCCCCACAAGGTTGTTAGGTAGAAGAAAGTTGGAAAACAAGAGATACGTTGACATCATATCTTTATTTTCTCTCTCACTATTTTCGAGAAAATACGGCGATATTATTCATTACTGGAGTGTCTGGAAGATGATGATCATTCTACACCTCCACCGGTTTTTTCGTATTAGGAGTTCACGCCGCTGACATGCCTCCCAACTACAATCCTCCTTGCTGCGGCTGGATGGTGTAAAACCCTCCAGCGACACAGCTGGACTGTAGGACGCACCGCTGTTGTGAGAAGCGGTGGGTTCCAGGCTTGGTGAGTAATGTTTGCTTGCGAGCACCACTTGTCTGTTAGTGCTATGGGGGCTAGCTGACAATGTTTACGAAAACCGGCCCCAGATTAGGGTCCTTTGTTCAGCCTTTTTAGGCGATGGCGGAGGATCTTGGTTTGAAGCCCATTATAGTCAACTAGTGGGCCACCAGGATTCTCTGGACGAGTGGATACTTCTCTGTCACCGTATAGGCCCCATCTTTCATATGCCAATGAGAGTATACCCTAAACGAGGAAATGTGGGCATGGATGTTCGTTATTGGAAGATCCATGTTCAAGTTGGCTATAGCCCAGATGGGACTTGTGCTGGCTCCGCCGGATGTATGGTAAAATCACCGTTGTAAACTGTGTTGACATCTCTTCTCTCTTCTCTCTTAAAAGGTGAGGAGGGTTTCAGAACGGCGGCCTGTCTGAGTGTCGCTTGTTATATCGTTGTGTACAAGTTCAGGTGATAGCTGCTTAGCTTGCGTGCTAGTTGTGGCCTACCTGTTAGCCAGTCAGCTGTTAGCTGCGGCGCTAGCCCGTTGTGTCACTAGGCTAGGAAACGTTAGCTTGCTGCTATCGGCCGAGAGCGGCTGTTAGTTTGATGCTACACTGTGGAACATTGCTATGACTATAACATGCCTTGAAACACTCTGACTACGACGTCATCTTTGACAGAGGATGTTAGTCGAACCTACCCGGAGCCGGCCGGCGAGGACTGCGTCAACAAGGAGAACCGTAGCGGCGGGATGGAGCAGCGACGCTGCCCGTGTCGTCAACACAGATGCTGTGTTTACTATCGGTGCCTTGTTAGAGACTGCAGTTCGCTTGATCTGCGCTCACGGTAGGAAAGGTCCTGACCAGACCTTGAACACTTTTTCTTTCTTTCCCTTCTAAATGTTTTGTAAATAACGATGTTTTCCAAAACGAGTGTTGCTGCACTACATTTAGGATACAACGCGAGTTATGTGTGAATTGTCTTGTCACTGGTATTAGCTTCTCCATGCAAATCGGGTTGTTTGTTACAGATGTGAAAATGATCTGGTTTGTGTTGAGAAACATCATGTGTGTTCATGTACCGTGTACTCACAACTAAGGGGGTTAAACTAACCTATAAAGCTATGCTTAGTGACATATGAGTGAAGAATGAATTCTTTTCTCAGCCTGTAATGACAATGAACAGTGTGTTCACATATTAACAGGTTTACCTGTTCAACTGGCCGTATTAAGGGTAAGATAGGAGGGGTGTTTTCCCCCCGGTTCCCTGGGGACTTCCTCACCCTCCTCTCAGACATGTTGTTACAATATATTGTGTCACTGTGTGGTGGGATACGATGTAACCCTTAGCTTGATTGCTGGGGTTGTGCTAAAACTGCTTGAAGAACTGTATTTTCCTAAAAGAAAAGATTGTTTGGTAACTTTTCGTGTGTGCTTAGCAAGGCCTGTGGCCGATACTAATCGAGAATTGTGTATTCTCTCATTATGGAAAAACGGCGTTCCTCTGTAGAGTGTATTGCCATTTTTTGTGGTGGTAAAGGGTTGTGTGTATCTTGTGATCTACAACTGGGTTGGGTTGGCCACAGAAGCACATGTGTAAGTCTGGTACCGGGGCTCTTAAGGGGGCCCTCTCTATTCTGTGTTTTTTCCTTAGTAAAAATCAGATAGCAGGTTAGCACATGCGCTGTGTGAAGCTGTTAGACGCTTCATGTAGCTGACTATGACTGTGTCATACTCTTTTTTGTCATTACATCGTATCATGGGTGTGGGGTCGTAAAGGGGTGTACTGGTAATCCTTTCCTCCCATTTTCTGATTGGTCAGGGGTTAAAACCTCCTGTCCTTCAAGGTTCCTGACACGTTGCTGTTCGGCACGTTACAGGGTAAGAGGGGGGAGGGAGTTTCCTGGTCCCACGCCCTGGAATATTGGGCGTGTGCACCGCAGGAATTCCCCCGCCATAGAGTACGTCACTGTGCGCGTCTCTGTTGGTAAGACTTCCGTGTGCTGTTCAGGTCCATATGATGGATCTGTTTCAGGGAGTGGTCAGGGCTCCTCCTCACGAAGCTCCTACTCGGCCCTCTGTGAGTTAGGACTCTCCTTCCCTGTGAGGGAGCCTCCTCAGAGTTCAGAGCCTCCTCCTCAGATTGTCAAGATGAGTAGAACTTCGAAAAGGAGTTCTGCTCTATTGTGTGTGTATTCGATTCAATTCGATTATTGAGTGTATTGGTTCAGTGCCTCCTCCTCGGAGAGCCCTAATCCAAATATTACATAGCTCAATGTTGCAATATATTCTTTTCAATCTATACAGCTCGCGTGGGAAGTCTCTCTGGGATTTCCGTCTCCTCCCTATGGGAGGGTGGTGGGATGTAAAAATGTAAAAGAAAATTACCCTCAGCCTGCGTCACGAGGGATTCATGTCAGTCTGTGTTCTTTCTTTTTTGAATAAAAAGAGGAAGGTACATGAAGCACGACGGCTCCGTGTCGTTCTCCCAGGCGACTTGGAGGAACAATGTTTGGTGTCTTGATAGACTATCCATTGATGTGTTTGGGTCTCGACGCATACATAGTGCTGGCTCGGTGTGTTTCTGTTCAGGGTCACACAGGGGCTAAGTGCGCCTTGGTTGCTTGTTAAAACAGCGTTTTTTTTTTTTTTTTTTTACTTTTTCTCCCATTTTCTATATTTTCTCCCATCCCAATTTCGTATCATCCAATTCAACCCTCCCCTGTCACGGACGCTGTTTCTTGCCTCCCACAAGCCGGCTGCAATGTGGACTAAGTCATACATAGCACAAGTCCCCTCCGGTACTTGAGGTAACAGCAGTCGCATCTTTTCACCTGCGCAGCTCGATCTCTCAGTGGCGAGGAGTAACGCGTGGGAGGCTCACGCTGCCCCCGACACTTCCTGATTCTACTGCGCAGGCGCACCAACCGACCTGTAGGAGTCGCTGTCCACAACGCCCGATCCCCACCCATCAGTTTCCCACCCCCTAATACGGCCAATGTGTATTAGTACGGACGACCAGTTAAACTGAAAGCAAATGTGGAGCGCTGGGCTCAAACTGACGAGCCCAGCGTCTCCAGCATTTTGTGGCGAGCGCCTTGCCCACTATGCCACGTAGCCGCCCATTAAAACAGCGTTTTTATAGGGCAACTGGGATGGAGTTTTGTCTCTTCCGAGCGCCAGTTTACTAGGTTGTCTCGATGAATTCTCGTTCATATCTGGGGGATGTTAACGGAATAGATCTGAACATAGGTAGAGGGGTCTCACGCCCTTGGGGTGGGCCACTGAACACGGTCTAATTGAGGACCGTCTGGGTGGCGCCCTCTTTTCATGTTTTAGATCGACACGCATACCTACCCCCTCTCCTGGAGTGGGCAGGTCGGCGTGGTTAGGACACGGGACTGGCCTGGTCACGCTGGTCCAGGTCAGTTAACCGTTGTCCGCCAGGGATGCAGATCTGCTGTTCTGGTACCCTGAGGGACTTGTGCTTTTTTCGGGGGGAAAAATGCCAGGTCGGTCCGGGTGTCACAGGGTTAGGCGCTATGGAGACCCTTGTTGGGTACATATTGTACTCTGCATTACCGTAATGGCTTACGGCCATGCCAACCTGTACACGCCCGATCTCGTCAGATCTCGGCCGCTACGCAGGTTCGGTCCTGGTTAGTACTTGGTAGGGAGACCTCCTGGGAATACCAAGTGCGGTGTGCTTAGGGCTGGTTCTCCATTCTTTTCGCTACTCTCTCACGCGTGGCGAAGAGGGGCCTGTTGGGGTGGTCTTGGACCTCCTCTGGTAACCCTGTGCTTCCCGTGCCGCCGGGCCTGGTCCGAAGTAATGTTCGTCGACCCATAGGCCTGGAATAACCCTTTTTTGAAAACTGAAACACTTGTACTGCGGTATAGCCAGTGTGTATCCGCAGGTGTGTTTTGGAGTTTTTTCTTGAGGGGTTATAGGAACAACCACCGCATTGGGTAACGACAAGGTGGTTGATTCCCTGGTGTGTTGGAGCAGTGTCAACTCCCGGGTTACCCGGTTGAGGGTGCCCCTGCACGTTCATGACGTCTGCCAATCATGTCAGCCTTCTCTGCCTCAACCCCTCTGGGTGGGTTTTTTTTTTAAATGGAGGCTTGGTCATGCAACAACGCCAGCATACGCCCCTTCTGCCGGGGGGGCTGTTCTCAGCTGACTCCTTTGGCGCCTGTCTCGTCCGCAGTGCTCCAGGCTCAGGTTACAGCCTGTTGCCTGGTTTTCCCCGGTGCGCTGCCTGCTTCCGTTGGTTAACCTTTTTTGTGTGCTTACGGCCATCCTGACTGCCTGTTCTGCAGGGTCAGTGTGCCAGGCGGTGTGCTGTTGGGGGGAAAGGGCCCGCTCTTGGAGGGGCCTTATCCGAATACGCTGGCGATGTGGGGGGCGGTGTCACTAAGTGACCGCCTGGTGGGGTCTTGATGCCTGGCGCAGGGTTCTTACACATTTTCCAAAGCAAAATGCAAGCACTTTTCAAGGTGCATTTTCAAGGTGCATTTTCAAGCTTTACCAGCATCTTATGCGGCTTTAGTAAATTAAATATACTCACCCTGTGCGTTGAGTTGCTTGAGTGCCTCTTTGCACGGTCGGATCCGTCGCCCTCCCGTGATCCTCCAATAGGGGAGGTGCCCCCCATTAGGGGGGGTCGGGGGGGCTCGGTCCTCCCTGATCTGATGGTTGTGGGGGGCCTCAGCGGGGTACATTTGTCGGCCGATGGCTCTCGCTCGGCCTCCCTTGTGCAGAGAGTGACGCCGAGCGAGAGCCATTACGAAACAGAACGATAGGTTATAACTATAACCAAGTTCTGTGAGTAATGGTGACGCTCGGCGTCCGACGCCACTGCGGCCCTTGATCTCACCTTGTGGTGAAAGCTTGGGAAGGAGGCGAGTATGTGGCCCCACCCCTGCTTATGTAGGTGAGCTGATAGGGGTGTGGCCAGACGGATGTTGGGATGTAAAGGTACATTGTGGAATTTTTTTATTCAGTGCGCGTGCACGAGCGAGGTACAGTGCAGAGAGTGACGCCGAGCATCACCATTACTCACAGAACTTGGTCAGAAAGTGTCAGAAAACTTAGCAATGGAGAAACTAACATACATACAGAAGGGAAAAACAGAACAGTTTGAAAGGACATGGACATCGTTTATACACTTCCTGGAGAATGTAAGAATCTAAAGGAGAGAGATAGGAAACATGAAAGGTAAGGGAAAGGAAAGAGAAAATGGGAGAAAGGTTTAAGGGAAGAAAAAAAAAGAAGAAAAGTGGATGGAGGTAGAAAAGCCGAAGAACAGTTGTTTATTTTTTATCTTTATTTTATTTTAAAAAATATTCATTTTATGGTATTTTATTAGTGTATCTTGTATTGTATTTTTATATTGGTTTATTTTTTATTTTTATTTTTGTGCTGATATTTCCGTGATTTCTTGTAGGTAATTTAAAGGAGAGCTATTTTGCTGTTTCTTTCACGGTGTGGGAACTTTTACACAGTTCCTGTGAGTCTATGGAACACCTCTGAAAGGTTTGAAAAAAAAAAGCAGCAGTGTTCTACCTCAGGATCTTGGGACATATTAAGGCTGGGCTCCTACCACTGTGTGGCCTGGGGCCAAATGCCACACCGACTGCCACATTATTAGGTGGTTGAGGAATATTGGACATTGAGAGTCGGAGACGTGGAGCATGTAGATATGAATCCACATAGCTGGGGGACGGTACTGGACACTGAGGAAGGCCATTTATAAAATAGTTCCCCTTTAACGATTAACAATTAAGCATTAACAATAATTGTTTCTATGGTAATATGTCTGCGGAAAGGTCAATTGTGTTGTAATTGGGGAAGGGAGGGGATTGAAGGGTGTCTTTTTTATTTTTGTCATGTGCTGTTGTTTGTATATATGTATGTCTGTGTAAAAGAAGAAATGTACAATAAAAACATTGTTTAAAAAAGAAGAAAAACGTATTCCCATGGCTGGTGTTGAGCTGTAGCCAGCCAGCTAGCGTTGATGCTATTCAATGCTATCAACATTAGCTAAATAGCTAACCAACTAAATACAATAGACAGTGGTATCCTGAGGTAACGTTAAATACAGACAACTTTTGCTACAATAAGACAGTGGTATCCTGAGGTAACGTTAAATACAGACATTTGCTAGTCGAAAGGACTGGACACAGGGACAAGTTAAACATCAATAAATTAATTTTATACAACAGGTAGCTTGAGCTATGCGCACCATATTATATACGGCTTTGACACGTTCTCTCTCTCTCCTGTAGCCTGTAGGCTGTAGCTGCAGTTTGCGCATGTGAGCCGCGGTCTCTCTCTTTCTTTCACTATGAATTGAAAATGGGGGACCCTGATGTAAACAAGACAAACGTCTTTCTCTGGTCTGCATCCCCTTAACAATTGTGTGTATTGAGCCGTACTGTATTGTACCCATTCTGCAATCTGTTAACTAAAGTTTTCATTCATTCATTCCTCTCCTTTGGAAACTAGCGTTACGTTAGCTCAAAAGCACAGAACCGGACGACACAAGTTATTCTGTTAGCAACAAACGATAACACTTCCGGTCGGGGGGTTTCAAAATAAAAGAGCAACTTTTCAAAATTAAATGAAAATGAAAAAGATCAAAGTTGTTTTCGTCTGGACATGGCCTCAATGAACTCTCACTTTCACCATCATCCCTCTCTCTCTGCGTGTCTCTCTCTCTCTACATCCCCCCATCTACCTCTCTCTCCCCCTCTCTCTCTCTCTCTTTCTCCCTCTCTCTCTCACCTTTCTAGGTCTAACTTCCCTCCTCTGGACTTTCACACATCCGTGCTGAGGTGAGCGAGGCAGATGAAAAGGGAGAGGTAATTAGTCGAGCCCTGAGTGTTATTATGACTGGGAGAGGCTTTATAACCAGTGTCCCCCGTCTCTCTCTCTCTCTCTCTCTCTCTCTCTCTCTCTCTCTCTCTCTCTCTCTCTTTCACTTCACTTCTAACTTTCTTTGTTCTTTCCCTCATTCCTCCAGAGAACATGAGTCTTCCCCTCTCTGTCTCTCTCTCTCCTTGCATCGCATCCTAACACACACACACACACACACACACACACACACACACACACACACACACACACACACACACACACACACACACACACACACACACACACACACACACACACAAATAGCCAAATAGCCAATGAAAGATCCATAAACACAGGTCCCTCTTGACCCAGTATGATTGAATGGGATGTGTTCCGGATATCCTCCCTTAATAATGAACATGATCTCATGGTGCGTCGCTGATATGTCATCTTAAGCTTCAGCCTCTGGGGCAATAACCCTGTCGGTCAAAACATCTGCAGGAAAACACAGCAAAGACCGGAAGAGAAGGAGAGAGAGAGAGAAATAGATTGAGAGAGAGAGAGAGAGAGAGGAGAGAGAGAGAGAGAGAGAGAGAGAGAGAGAGAGAGAGAGAGAGAGAGAGAGAGAGAGAGAGAGAGAGAGTGAGAGAGAGAGAGAGAGAGAGACACACAGAGAGAGAGAGAGAGAGAGAGAGAGAGAGAGAGAGAGAGAGAGAGAGACACACAGAGAGAGAGACACACAGAGAAAGAGAGACACACAGAGAGAGAGAGAGAGAGAGAGAGAGAGAGAGAGAGAGGGGAAAAGATCAGAGAAGTCGTGTTCCTGAGACAGACAAGGAGATTGCCATAAAGATAAATCAATTAAAGAATCAAAACTGAGACAGAACACAATGAATTATTCACCATTTATCTCCCTCACATTCTACACAGGCGCACACACACACACACACACGTGTGTGTGTGTATGTGTGTGCGTGTGTGTTAGGGGGGGGATGAGAGCTGTATGGACAGTATAGGATGCACCACACCCATATCAGCCGATGCCAACACAGACTGCTAAAGTCAGGGACAAACTTCTTATTTTCCATTTTTACAGACAAACATAGGCTAACATGTCGCTCTCTAGATACTGTGTCATGTGCACATGGGAAGTGGAATTAGAGAGGCGGCAAAGCTGGCAGCACCCTTGTTGCCTAGAAACATAAGGTGAATAGGAGGGAAGAAGTAGAACCAGAATCAACTTTTGCCGTAACATCCCACTGCAGTGGCCAATCACTAAGACACCCGCAGGAAGAACCTTGTTTACCATGGAGCATTGTAGCATTCTGCTGTGTACCCAGCTTAGCGTGGATCTGTTATTTGCTAGATCAGCCTTAATTATATTCTGCATACACAATCATAACAGCCAATCGTAACCGTTTAGCCCAAGGCTGTTCGTGTCTCAAACCAGAGCGTGGGAGGGGAGGGACATAATAGCAGCAGAATAGCTGAAACTGAGAACCACTGGTTTATAAACTAATATAGTTAACCCAAACAAGAGAGGATGATATCTTCTGGTGAAATTTGACATTATTGTTGGAGCTTTGACAGGACATTTCTTTATTTGGCATTATCATGGCGGGTCGGGATGTGTGGAGGTGGTGTTTCTTGGATGAAGGCTGTACGCAGTGTGATGGTAATTTATTATATGTTACATAATTTGTACAGCTTATTGGACATGTTTCATAGCTCTGTTATAAATACACATTTCTCTGTCCAAAGCTTTAACTAGTTTAACTAGTCAAGACACAAGGGCGACAGTGTTCTTAAAACAACGGCCAAGGCCCAGGACAGATATGACATGTCCAAGTAAATCACATCTTGTTCTTTTTTCTCGTTGTCTTCATATCAATCTTGTGACCAATACGACAAAACCCCATATCTCATCTTTGTTTACCTTTCTTGTCATATCTGTTATTAACCCTTTATTCGCCAAGGACGAGTTTCCACGTCATTCTCCGCCATGCGTAATCTGCCAATGACGCCGTAAGGCGTCTTTGAGATCAATATTTCAAAAATCTGTGATGGCAATCATATTTTACCCACGGAGTCTTGAGATCTCCTGTTGATCTCCTCTCAACTCTACAACGGTTCAAGAGCGCCATCTGGTGGCCGATCGGCGGATCGCCCAAACAGGAAGTGACGCGCCGGAAGTGGTGCTCGCCCATATTTCGTCCGGGCACTCGCTATCGTTAGCAGGACTCCATCTTGATACACTGGACATCGATCGGTTGCAAATAACTCGATAAACAACATGATTTGGACGTATATATTATTATACAACCTGGAAATGGATCGCATATATCAACATCACATAATCGAGAACTTTCTGCTCCACGCGGACCACCCAACGGTCAGAGGAAGCTGCGGTAAGTTTTAGCGTGTTTGAATAATATGATCCATATAAACTGCTGTGATCTACAGTATGTATCGCCCATACTACATAAATGATTTAACGTCGGCCACGGACTTATAAACCCCCCCCTCCGGTCACCAGCAGATGATGAGGCATGATGCTTAGGACCTTGCACAATTGAAAGTTTTAATATGACGTCAATCGGTATCAAACTACATTTGATGATGTAATATATGTATTTAGGGCTATAAATCACGTTCTGCAGAATGCTGCAGAAAACGATAAAAACATATTTATACTTTAGACCGTATTTTAGTATGCATATGTGAATGAAAAAGTAGAACGTTGCTACATCCTAAACGATAGATACTTGAGGTTGAATGGGCCATAGTAATGTCAATTTAGCAATACAATTTAAAAAGTTATAGCCCTGCAAAGAAGGGGAACATCTCCATAGACAAATAGAGCTGACAGAGGACGGTATTAAGGATGGATATAAGCGTGGCAGAGAAAGGGTTAATTTGTCATCTTTTGACGTCATGTCAAACTATGTATTTATTGTAAGTCTGAGCAGAGCTCTTTCTCACTTTCTGGTCAGACGCTCGTATTAACTTGTCTCTGATTGTAAACTGAGGATACTCTTTCTGTGGCCACAGAAATAAACAATGTTCTATTTTTTATACAATTTGACTCATCTGAATTTCTACAGTTTCACTGTTTGGCTCATTTAAAATATTCCACAACAGCAGTCATCTCGCTTTGGGGTCAGGAGCACACTCTGGCTAGGCTCCACCCAGGGCAATGAGCTAGCTGGCTGCAGGGCAGCTTTTTTAATGTAGCTACATGCTTGGAACAGATAAACTAAATATCAGAGGGATTTATGAACAGTTGTAGTTAGAAGCATTAGCTAACCAGTTAACAACCTGTTGATGGTTTGGCCCGCCGGGTGCGCTCTGAAGCTCAAGACCGTGACTGCCTTCATTTTGGGATGGATCGTGTCATCTGTCTTTCTACTAAACCATCTTACAATGTCAGTATTGTGTGTAGCGCTAAGCTCTGACAGTAATATGTTACAAGCCAACGTTAGCAAGATGGCTTCTTTACTTGAGAGAACGGCATCACATCCCTGCCTGCCTGCGTCTATATTAATCCCAGCCGAAGAGTGCAAGAGCGCTTCCGCATTCTTCGCCATACGCCAGTACGGTAATGAGCATTTCCTTTTCCTTCGCCCAGGTGCTCGCCGCGCATGCGCATGAGGTCGCCG
>NC_140177.1:71222154-71254654 GCF_963971535.1 Notolepis coatsorum | reverse complement strand
GTCGATGCGTATTCGAGCTGAGGGCACGCTGAATATAGTCAATAGGGTCCAGCTGCAGCGCCGGAGAATCCTGGCCGTAGCTGGAGGCTACTCGAGTACACACAGACAGTGGAGCTGGTTGCATATAGCGAGCATTTTGACTTGTTGCGTGGTGGCGATGTCTCGCAGATAATACAACTACAAGTATGATTATATAATATATATATTTTATTAAAAAAAATTTATATAAAATTATTTTTTTTATTTTTTTTTAAATCAAAAACAATCGATATAAATAATGGTAAAATTGTTATTAAAAAATTTCTCATTTAGGGGCAAGTGTGCCCCTAGTGAAAAAGCTTAGCGTACAGCCCTGAAAACACGTTACTGCATGTTTGATTGTTCGCTTCTAATAATCGTATACAGTCTTATGAGGGGAAAAGGGACCATGATTGTGGGAAACTGCATCTCAGTGATAATGAATGTGGGGTGTGTTGATGGAGTCACCGGCATGACACCCCTACTCCCACATGTGACAGAGCGCAATAGGCCTTTCAGTCTGTCAACATTAAAGCAAGTCAACCAAAACACACACACACACCATCCGCCTTAACATAGGCATGTCCCTTTGGCTAAACCCCAGCAAACCCTAGAAATCTGTGCCAAAGTAGAGATTTGACTCCACCGGTAGAAGGCTACTTTTAGGCTCTTTGAATGTAAACATACTTTTTCACATTTACAAATGTAACACAAAAAGCTAGAGAACTGCGCACTGTAAATGAAAAGACAATGAACTAGTTTGTGGGAAAATGTCACAATTGGCTCCTAAGAAATTATGCATAGTGAGATGGAGGCAGCAAGCGTCCCGATGCAAACAATGAAGAAGAATTAGTTTAAGAGAAATGTACTCCGTCCATCATCTGGACATGGTTTGGGCAGGGCTGTACAGTGCAACGAGGGCATCGCATATTGCACCAGAATTTAGTCTGTGCGAGTAGAGAAAAATATTTGGGGGCACTCTTGCGAGTACTGATTTCAACCCTTTCAATCGCATTTCAGTCCTTTTTTTTTTTATTTAAACGTTGCGAACTAATCTTGCTGGCCGTTTTCTATATCTCTCCTCCCTCGGTCTCTCTCCGAGGAGCGGGGCTGTTACACACTAAAACGCTCACACATGCATACGGGTACTTGAGAGGTAATGTCCGTGCTGAAGCAGAGCAGAGCTCATCATAGCGGAGAAAACGAAACGTTCGAAAAAAGCATGCATAGCGCAACCTGTGTAACATTAAGTTACACTGCTATCACGCGGCTGGGTGGCGTGGCGGAGATTGCGCTTGTCACCAATGCAAGAGGCTGCGGTCTCGACTCCTGTAGTTAGCATTGCCTGCGGCTTGGGCCAGTCGTCATACTATCTCAATTGGCAGAGGTAGCGGGTGGAAAGTCGATGGGTGGGGATTGGACGTTGTGGACAGCAACTCCTACAGGTCGGTTTGGTGACGCCTGTACACCAGAGTCAGGAAGTATCGGGGTAGCGTGAGCCTCCCACGCGTTACTCCTCGCCGCTGAGAGACCGTGCTGTCTGGTGAAAAGATGCGACAGGCTGCCTCCTCGTGTACCGGAGGGGACACGTGATGCAAGGCTTCTATCCTCACTACAGCCGACCAGTGGGAGGCATAGTCTAGCAACGTTCAAGACAGGGGAGGGGAGAATTGAAGGGAAGAAATTGGCGATACGAAATTGGGATGGGAAAAAAATGTAAGAAAAATAAGGAGAAAAAGTGGATAAAAAATTATTTTTTTACACTGCTATCATTAGATAGAGCGAGTCGCGACCTGTGTAACGTTAAGTAACTTGTGTCCCGCAGGGAAAGACCGTTCATCACTGCATACAACTTGGTTTAATCCAAATATCCATTCAGAAACTTTGTATTATGAAATAATTCTGGGATGTCTGTCTGACTATTTCCCTATGCCTTGTTTGGTGCGAGTTCAGCTGACACTGTTGACACGCCCACTACGCAAAGCGTGCGCTCACACACACACACACACACACACACACACACACACACACACACACACACACACACACACACACACACACACACACACACACACACACACACACACACACACACACACACACACACACACACACACACACACACACACACACACACACACACACACACACACACACACACACACACACACACACACACACACACACACACACACACACACACACACACACACACACACACACACACACACACACACACACACACACACACACACACACACACACACACACACACACACACACACACACACACACACACACACACACACACACACACACACACACACACACACACACACACACACACACACACACACACACACACACACACACACACACACACACACACACACACACACACACACACACACACACACACACACACACACACACACACACACACACACACACACACACACACACACACACACACACACACACACACACACACACACACACACACACACACACACACACACACACACACACACACACACACACACACACACACACACACACACACACACACACACACACACACACACAGCTCCGGTCATGCATCCACTCAACTCATGGAAAATACAGCATCAGGCTATTGTTCTAAAAGTATCTCTACTAATAAAATGGAGTATTGAACCGTTTTTAACAGCTAAGTATTGGGTGGGACATTCTGATTTAAGAACTTTCTAAATAAAATAGAAAGTCCCAAAATAGTTTATTTATCTGACTGCTTGTATTAATTGATCAAAAAGTAGCCATGTAGTAATATAGTTATATAAAAGAATAATAAAGCAATGTCGATTCTGTTCTTAATTAAAAAAAAATTATTCTTGCAAAATAATCAAAAATAACCGATAAGAGTATCGATAAAGTACCGAACCGTTAAGCAGTATCGATAAGAGTAGCAGTATCGATAAAATCCTAACAATACCCATCCCTAATGAACACTGTTAATACACTGTTATCAATGAAAGAAGAAATGTTTGCAGCTGTGGTAATACTTCAGGAGGAACATAGGAGGAACATATTTGTTTGCACTATAATGGGAAAATGGGAAAATGCCCCTAAAAAGATTCTGTGCCCCTACATTTTTCATTGAGTGAAAAAGCTTAGTATACAGCCCTGGGTTTGGGTTTAAGAGGTCGAACATTGAGCAGAAAACTACTGCAAGCAATGTACCTGATGCAAGCTGCAGCTCAAACAGTGATTGATTGATTGAAATTTGTATTAACAGATTGCAGAATGGGTACAATACAGTACAGCTCAATATACACAATTGTTAAGGGGATGACCAGAGAAAGACTTTCGTCTTGTTTACATCAGGGTCCCCCATTTTCAATTCCTCATAACATATATGACATACAGGTAGACAGTATTGTTGCATCTAGACATTTATGACATACCAGATCTACAAATATACAATATTGTTTATGTGTACAAAAGGAGTCTAAAAGGGGCGGTTAGGTGGCGTAGCGGAGATTGCGTTCGTCACCAACCCCGGAGCTGTGAGCTGGATTCGCCTGTTCGAATCCAGCTCACAGCTCCGGGGTTGTCACAAGCTTGGCTGGCCGTTCACACTAATACAATTGGCTGTATTAGAGGGTGGGGGAAGCTGGCGGGGTGGGTCCGGGTCGTTGTAAACAGCGACTCCTACAGTTCGGTCGGGGCGCCTGCTAAGCGCGGATAGGACACGCTACGCCCTCTCAGGGAGGATCCGCGCTGCCAGGTGAAAAGAAGCGGTTGATTGGCTGGACGTGTGTCGGAGGAAGCACGTGATAGCCTCCACTCTCCCAGATGATCTGACTGTGGGGGGTAAGTGCGCAGCGACCAGGAAGGGGATTGGGAATTGGCATACGACTAACATTGGGATGGGAGAAAATCGGAGGAAAATGGAGGGGGAAAAAGATCAATAAAAAAAACAAAAACAAAAGGAGTCTAAAAAGAGAGTATATACATTTGATGAGGTTGAGTAGGTGGGGTGGGAGGGGGGGGGTTGGGTAGGTGGGGTGGGAAACTGTACATTGGAGGTGGTTGGGGGGGTGGGGTTGGGTAGGCGGGGTGAGAAAAACTGTACATTGGAGGGGGTTGGGTTTAGACATTTACAGGGGCCAGTTTCGAATTGCAGTCTCCCGTAGGTGCTCTTTGAGAGTGGTTTTGAAAGTGGGTAGTGATCGAAGGCCTTTTGTAGGTCCAGCATGACCATGCCGCAGTATTTGCCCGCGTCCACCTCTTGTTTGATGTGGTCGTTCAAATAGAGAAGGCATGTGTCAGTGGAGTGGGATGTGTGTTCTACCCCAAAATGCCCTGAGTGGGAGGGTAGTTCATTTACCAGTGTTGTGGCTATGTTTGTGAAGAAAATGTTTAAGTAATTGGCCACATCCAGCTTGTCTGTGATGAGCGTGTTGTCCGTCTTTATGTTTATGTTTGAAAATTTGGTTTTAAGTTTTTTACTGCAGCCTAGTTGATTATTGAGTAATTTCCAAAGTTCACAGGGTTTATTTTAGTTTTCCTCACTTTTGTCATTGATGAAATTCTTTTTTGCAGTTTTGATCATGGAGTTTACGTGATTTCTTTGCAGTTTGAGTTCAGTCACATTGGCTTTGAGTTCACTGCTCGAGCTTTTGGTAAGCTTTGACTGACTTTTACAAAACTCAAAGCATTTTTTGTCTCTGGTTTTCATAGTGGTCAATATTTCGGAGTGCATCCACAGCTCAGCGTGATTTTTTACCCTGGTGGTTCTTAGGGGGGCCATGTCGTTTAGTATTGCTGAGAATTTGGTTTTGAAACCAAGCCATGTTTCTTCAACCAGTGTACCACTGAGCTCTTCTGACCAGTCTAGGTTCTCCAGTTCTTGGTTAAAGGCCTCACTGTAGGTTTTGAGGTCTCTAGATGTGACTGTTTTGTGACAGCCGGCCTTTTGTTTTAGCTTTTTGCAGGTACAGAATATCATATAATGATTGCTTAACCCGCATGCTATAACCCCTTTATTGGAGATCTTGGACTTGTCAGAGGTCAGAATGAGGTCAATGGTAGTCTGTGTTGATTCACATACACGTGTGGGTTGGGTGATTAGCTGGCTGAGGCCGTGCAGATCACAAAACCTACTGAATTATTGAAGACGGTGCATCTTTTCGTTGCATATCCGTGTTCCAGTCTCCAATAAGAATTTTGCCTACATCCTCAACTCCAGCTAAACACCCGTCAAGTGTATCATAAAAGCCACTATGATCTGGCGATTCTGGCGGTCTGTAGATTGAGCCAACTAGTACGGATTTCACCCTTTCTAACAGGATTTCAACCCATACAGTTTCAATTGATTCATGATTCAGGTCTGTTCTGTTAATGAATTTGGTATCTTTATGTATGTACATACAGACACCACCTCCATGCTTGTTCCTATCATTCCTGATTATTGAGTAGTTATCAAATTCTATCTCTGGATCTTTTACAGAATCGTCAAGCTTAGTTTCTGAGAAGCACAATATGTTTGCCTTACCATTAATGAATAATTGTTTGATTTCATCCAATTTGTTTTTTAGGCTGTTTATGTTGAGGTGGAAAATGTTCAGTGAGGAATGGGAAGGGTTGCTGAGCCCAATACCCTTCCTCTCTCTCTCAATGATTTGAAGTAGCCAAACGTTACTCTAATATTTCACTTCATTAACTCAAATATTCTAAAATCATTAAGTCTGCTATAAGCCATTCTACCTCTCTCTAATCTTTTATTATTATTATTATTATTATTATTATTATTATTATTATTATTATTATTATTATTATTATTATTATTATTATTATTATTATTATTATTATAAGAAAAGGGTGTGCTGCATTTGCACAAGACAAAATGAGAGCAACACAACATGCAGCTCAATTCTTTTCATGATCATGGGAAGCCAAAAGCATAATTGAAATTGAAACTCGATTAATCACCCAGCCCTAACATACATATATACATACAGGCAGAGAGACAGACAGACAGACAGTCAGACAGTAGCCCTTTTCACACAGAACTCATGGCATTATACCGCGATATGGATATTTTATTTTTTTATATTTTTATATCCACCATGACTTTATCTTACAAAGTATCATATTACCATCATCTGAAGTAACAAACATGTACTGTGTTTTGGCTGCTGGAAGCTACCGGCATGGTCTGCCTGAAAGTGTGTTGTTGTTTACTGCCATAAAGCGAATGGCACTGTAGTAAAGGTCGTAATGAAGGTATGGTGGCTGTAAGTGGGAATACTCTTCGCATTGTGTTTTCTTTTCCCTAAACCAAACCTTGACGTCTTGGTTTTCTTTCTTTTCCGAAATAATTATTACGACCTGAGTCTCTTTATAGCTACTTTAGTTTATCTACTTCTATTATATTTGGCTACATTGTTTATTAAATATTTCAATCAGCTCTGAGTGAGTAGTGTGGCTTGTTCACCAAATCCCTGGGCTCATGGGGTTAGGGTGCTATAGGCTAGTCTTAAGTTTTTAATTTTTTATATTTGTTTGTTTTTTTGTTGTTGCTTTTTCTCTTTTCTTTTGTATGTATGTCTGTGTATTTTGTTTGTTTGTCTTGTATTTACACATACTTATAACAAGTGTAATTATGTCTCTCATCTCCTTTCTACAATGGTCGGTTGCTTTTACATACTGGGGTGGTCTTACTCTCTTTATAAACTTGATGTGCTATGATGGATGGTGTTAAAGGTCTAAAAAATAGTTCATCAGAATATCAGAAGTCTGTTACCCAAAATTGATTTACTTAAAGGGGAGATGAAGCAGTGAACAATGTGATCCTAGTTTGTTTGTTGTGTACCTTGTGTAAGACAGGGTCCTATAATAAAATGTGAAATCCTGCTTATTTGTCTGAAAAATCAAATATAATTTCCCTGTTTTCGCCATTTTGTTGCTGACGTCATGGGGCTGGTTTGGTGTATACACTGCTGGTTAGCTGCCTATAGTGAATGGGTCAGTCAGTAAATAAAATGTTGCCTACCAAACAACGGGACCGCGGTGGTTCTGTTTGTATTGCTCCTGGCTGTTCAAACTAATTTTACCGTGTGAAAGAGAGGAAAGTTGGTTAATTTCCACAAACTACCAGTGAAAAAAACAGTGTTGTTGGCACGTTGGCTCAGGCTGGCTGCACTCAGGCGGCGCGACCAGCCTGTTGGACAGGGAAGGAGGATCTGCAGCGAACACTTCATTGCCTCGGATTATGTTGTTGAGGTGGGATGTTTGTCCAGAAGACCACTAATCAGCTGAAGCCGGACGCGGTTCCCTCAGTCTTCGACAGGCAGTTCAGGCCCAGGCAGTTCAGCGTCGCGGAGCATTCAGCCTGCTGGCTACCTAGATCCACTTCAACCAGCGTCGCGGAGCATTCAGCCTGCTGGCTACCTATCTCCACTTCAACCAGCGTCGGGAGCATTCAGCCTGCTGGCTACCTAGATCCACTTCAACCAGCGTCGCGGAGCATTCAGCCTGCTGGCTACACAGCTCCACTTCAACCAGCCGAGCGTCGGGAGCTCCAGCAGCTTGTCGATGTGCTAATAGCCTGGAGCCAGCTACCGTTAGCTTGCCGAGGCTCCAGCACACCGACAAGCTGCTGGAGCCGGCAGCTACCGTTAGCTTGCCGAGGCTATTAGCACACCGACAAGCTGCTGGAGCTAGCTACCGTTAGCTTGCCGAGGCTATTAGCACACCGACAAGCTGTGTAGCCAGCTACCGTTAGCTTGCCGAGGCTATTAGCACACCGACAAGCTGTGTAGCCAGCTACCGTTAGTTTGCCGAGGCTATTAGCACACCGACAAGCTGTGTAGCCAGCTACAGTTAGCTTGCCGAGGCTATTAGCACACCGACAAGCTGTGTAGCCAGCTACCGTTAGCTTGCCGAGGCTATTAGCACACCGAAAAGCTGTGTAGCCAGCTACCGTTAGCTTGCCGAGGCTATTAGCACACCGACAAGCTGTGTAGCCAGCTACCGTTAGCTTGCCGAGGCTATTAGCACACCGACAAGCTGTGTAGCCAGCTACCGTTAGCTTGCCGAGGCTATTAGCACACCGACAAGCTGTGTAGCCAGCAGGCTGAATGCTCCGCAACGCTGGTTGAACTGGAGCTAGGTAGCCAGCAGGCTGAAAGCTCCGCGACGCTGGTTGAAGTGGATCTAGGTAGCCAGCAGGCTGAATGCTCCGCGACGCTGGTTGAAGTGGATCTAGGTAGCCAGCAGGCTGAATGCTCCGCGACGCTGGTTGAAGTGGATCTAGGTAGCCAGCAGGCTGAAAGCTCCGCGACGCTGGTTGAAGTGGAGCTAGGTAGCCAGCAGGCTGAATGCTCCGCGACGCTGGTTGAAGTGGATCTAGGTAGCCAGCAGGCTGAATGCTCCGCGACGCTGAACTGCCTGGGCCGGTCTGTCTGTCGAAGACCGAGGGAACCGCATCGGGCTTCAGCTGATTAGTGGTCTTCTGGACAAACATCCCACCCCAACAACATAATCCGAGGCAATGAAGTGTTCGCTGCAGATCCTCCTTCCCTGTCCAACAGGCTGGTCGCGCCGCCTGAGTGCAGCCAGCCTGAGCCAACGTGCCAACAACACTGTTTTTTTCACTGGTAGTTTGTGGAAATTAACCAACTTTCCTCTCTCTCACATGGTAAAATTAGTTTGAACAGCCGGGAGCAATACAAACAGAACCACCGCGGTCCCGTTGTTTTGTAGGCAACATTTTATTTACTGACTGACCCATTCACTATAGGCAGCTAACCAGCAGTGTATACACCAAACCAGCCCCATGACGTCAGCAACAAAATGGCCGCGCCCATAATGATAAATGCTTCAAAAATGCACATAACAAATAGTTTTTTCTTAGAAACTGCTTATTTTTATAACGTGATTTTTTCTGTGGCTTATCTAAATACTAATGTGATGCTATGAATATGTATTTATCGCTATGCTTCATCTCCACTTTAAGGCATGGGTTTTTCAACACAGGCCAAGCATAATTACATTATCAGAGACCTGGCTTAACGATAAAATAACAAATGAACAAATTAAACTAGAAAATTATGTCCTGTATAGAGAGGACAGATCCCTTAAGAAATGTGGTGGAGTTGCCACTTATGTCTTATCTAGCTTGGTCTCTGAATTAATCATCCCTGAAGTTGGGCCTCTAGACTTTGAATGCATTTTTGTCAAAGTCACCCTGCATAAGAATAAATATATAACTATTGGAAATATTTATAGACCTCCTTCAACACCTGCAGAATCATTTAATTATATTAAAGCTACTTTAAATTATATTTCATGTAATAATGAACTTATAGTTCTTGGTGATTTCAATAAGAACTGGCTAGCTACATCACTAACCAAAGTTACAAATATATTTCTTAATTTAAACCTAACCCAGTTAATTGATATGCCTACCCGAGTCACAGCTACCAGTGAATCTTTGCTTGACTGGATCCTAGTCTCTCAACCCAACAGATTTTTAAAAGCAGGGGTTTTGTCAGATTGCCTTAGTGATCATTCTATTGTGTACTGCATTTGGAAAATTAGACTACCTAAAGCACCACCCAAAGTGATTCCAAATCAGGCAACATAAGAAAATGAATGTGGATCAATTGATCAATAACCTAATCTCAGTCAACTGGGATAGGTACTAGCAATTATTACCAAATGTTCACGACTCTTGGGATTTCTTTTACTCAGAATTTTCTGAAGTGTTGGATAGGCAAGAAGCCTTCAGTCTAGTGATGCACCGATGTGAAAATTGTGGCCGATACCGATAACCGATATTAATATTGCTGTTCTGGCCGATACCGATATTTACCGATGTCGATATCTCTGTATAGAAAACACTTTTTTATGCTAATCAAATAAAGAGCTATTTTCCAAAACGCATAATTTTTTAACTTTTGTAACTTATTTTCAGAAATGACTGATATTTTTAAACTATTTAAGGCCAAAACATGTAAAAAAAACATAAAATAAATTTAAAAAAAAATTATAATAATATCGGCCCTATCTTGATATCGGACCGATACCGATGTGTAAAAAAAATTGCCATATCGGCCGATATTATATCGGCGGCCGATATATCGTGCATCACTACTTCAGTCCTTCAGATATTAAGCCCCTCCCCCCCACAGCCCAAATGGAATGATAAAAAAAATATATATATATATCTAAAAAAAGAAATTGGTGTAGTCGACTACCAGCCTTATCGACTATCTGCAAATTTCGGCCAATCAAAGTCGACTATCCAAATCCTTAGTCGGGGACAGCCCTAGACCACACTGAACCTAGCAAAGACAGCATGTGTGTACGTTCAGACAGAATGCCATGATGCCATGTTCCCGAATAGAATATAATACAGCACGGATAGAATAGACGCAGCACAGATACAATAGACGCAGCACGTATTATTATCATTATATCATGTGGTCAGCCTTTGTTCTATTCATGCAACAACTGATAGTTAGAGCAATTTCTGCATCTCACATTGCATATTACTTAGACATAAAACATGTAGCCTATTATTATTATTATTATTATTATTATTATTATTATTATTATTATTATTATTATTATTATTATTATTATTATTATTATTATTATTATTATTGTTATTATTATTAGTATATCATGTTGGTGGTGTGTGGTGTGTGGTGGTGCTCCGCATGAAAATAGTATGAAGCATCAGTATCCTGGAGAAATTTAGAAGAAAATATAGTAGCTTGGCTCGCTGATAACAAACTATCATTACACATGGGCAAAACAGAGTCCATTCTCTTCGGTTCAAATAACAAACTCAGCAAGACCGACGGCTTCTCAGTTACAGTGGGTGACAATATTGTCACAAGGAAAGATGAAATTACCTACCTGGGTTCCATCCTAGAGGCTAATCTCTCCTGTGACAAAATGGCATCCAATGTAATAAAAAAAGTCAACCAACGAACTCGATTCTTGTACCGGATCTCCTCTCTGGTAAACAAGAATACCCTGAAGACTCTGGCAGGAGCACTCATTCAGGGGTACTACGACTATGCTTGCACCTCATGGTACCAAAGCACCTCAAAGGCGCTAAAAACAAAATTACAAACATCTCAAAACAAACTGGTCAGACTACTGCTTGACCTTACTCCTAGAACCCACCTCACCCCTGCCCACTTTGACAACCTAGGATGGCTTAGAGTAGATGACAGAGTACAGCAACTTGCAATGGGCCTGGTCTACAAGATACACTACACGACCAAGGTACCCATGTACATGGCAAAATACTTCCCAAAGGTCAGTGAATACCACGATCACAACACCAGAGGGAGCTCCACAAATCATGTTAAACCCAGATTCGGCTCAAATAAGGGACTAAACACGTTTCGCAATTATGCCACATCAATGTGGAACGCCCTACCCAAAGCTGTAAAGGAATGTGGATCACTACCCACTTTCAAAACCTCTCTCAAGAGACACCTACGGGAGACTGCAATTCAACACTGGCCCCTGTAAATATCCTAACCCAACCCCCTCCAATGTACAGTCATTTACCTAGTATGGTTTTGTCAATAGTCCAATGTACAATTTTGTTTGTTTGTACAGAGTCTCCCCCCCCCCTCAATGTACAGTTTTGCTTGTTTATACAGTGTGCCCCCCCCCCCCCCCAACCACCTCCAATGTAAATTACCCAGTATGGTTGTCAATATCCCAGTGTACCCAACCCCCCCCACCCAACCTCCTCCAATGTACAGTTTCTACGTCAAATGTATATATACTCCCTTTTCTTGACTCCTTCTGTATCACAAACAGTACTGTATTTGCAAATCTGGTATGTCATAAATGTATAGATGTAGCAGTACTGACTATCTGTATGTCATGTATGTCATATATGTCCTGATGAATTGAAAATGGGGGACCCTGATGTAAACAAGACGAAAGTCTTTCTCTGGTCTGCATCCCCTTAACAATTGTGTGTATTGAGCTGTACTGTATTGTACCCATTCTGCAATCTGTTAATAAAGTTTTCAATCAATCAATCAATCAAGCTCCACATAGGCTGAAGGACATAGTGTACACCAAATTATCAATTAAGCAATGCGAACGGAAATTTGGCCCCATAATCACTCATGCGATCCGGATATGGCGTGAAACACAAAAAAAATACTCTATCCCACATAAATGGCATAAGCATACTCCCTTATTCAATAACAATGCACTATTGATTGGAAAACAACCTATAAGATTCCCTAGATGGGAAAAGCAAGGCATACACACATTAGGAGACGTTTTCAACAAACAGGGTTTTTGTAGTTTCGATGAAATACGCAAAAAAATTTATCTCACCAAGTCCTCATATTATTTTTACGCACAGTTATTGGCATGTTTGAAGGCTCACGGTGTTCCATTAAGGATACCAATTGTACACCACAGATACCACAAATTCTTCTATGAAAGAGAGACATCGAGAGGTTTTGTTTCAGATTTTTATCATCAATTACTAACGGCCTCGTATGAAACCCTCCATCTAGACTCAGTCTGGAGGAGGGATATACCAGACCTGGAGATAGACTTTGACTGGCAAGAAGCCTGGGCAAATGTACGCCTTGCATCAAGGAACCCGGACCATCAACAAATCAATCTTAACTATATTCACAGGACATACTTAACTCCTATAAGACTGAACAAAATGGGTCTTAAACAAGACTCCAAATGCTCCTTATGTACAAATGGGGACGAGGGGACATTTATGCACATGTACTGGGACTGCCCACCAGTTAAGATATTTTGGAAAGAAGTGACCCAGCAATTGTCAAATCTCTTAACTCTGGATATACCTGTACACCCCTCTGTATTACTGCTGAATGATGTCTTTGAGCATGCAGTACCTCCACAACTAAAGAGATTGGTTTTATCCGGTATCACAGTGGCTAAAAAGCTGATAGCATCACGATGGTTTCAACCGGAAAAAATTTGCCGGAAGGTCTGGATTCTTACATATCTCGATATATCTACAGCAAGAATTTTGGGTCTCAATGAATCCAAAATGGCAATGTGGTTAGAAGTGGTGGAGAGAATAAAAGCTAGCATATAATGGTAGTGTCTGGTTAGGAAAAAATTATAATGGTTGGATTATCCAATGGGGGGTCCGGGAGAGGGGGGTACGAGCTGGAGCATATGTGTATTTGTATATCCTATTGTGTGTTGTCATGTTTGTTTATGTGTTTGTTTAAAAAATAATAAAACACCCTACTATCCCGCTCTGCCAGGAGGTCCCTCCCACACAGAAGCTGGGGCAAAACCACCCCGGCAATTTCACCATATCTGAAGACGGCAGAATTCAGCATCAAATTTGACCCCCCCCATTCCGTGTTTGTTCCTTTCACACACAGAACAACGGCATGCCGGCATAATAAGATACGATTCCCGGCTTTAACGGGCCGTGTGAAAGGGGGTTAGTGAGACAGTCAAGAGTGAACTGAATGCTCCACTCAAATCTGTTAAAGTTAAGCGAAGTCATCTTCCATGGATAACACCGGATCTTATAAGCAGCTTCAGGCATAGGGATCGAGTCTGGGCCAGATTCCGAAAAGACAAGGACCCAGCTGTCTGGGAGGAGTATAAACGGCTGAGAAATGTTAGCAAGACTATGGTCAGAAATGCCAAATCCAATTATTTTAAGGAATCCTTAGCTTGTGACAGATTCAATCAGCCTTACAATCTGACTTTAAGACACTACAGAAATGGCTTGCTGAAAATAAACTAATACTAAACAAAACCAAATCGCACTTTATGATTTTTGGTAATCGGAAAAAACTGAAGGCAACCGAATCTAAAGCATGCGTTATTTTATGTGCCGATAATACACCTCTGCAAAAAGCTGAACGCATCAAGTATTTGGGAGTATGGCTTGACCCCGAACTCTCATTAAATTTCCATATTACCTCTACTGTTATTCAAATGAATCGCAGCATTGGAGTCCTTTATAGAGCTAGACATTGTTTTTCCTTCACTGTTAGAAAGAAACTTGCACAACAACTTATTTTTCCATTAACACTTTGAATGCCCATAACGTATATTCTCGGGTTTACCCCCCGCGGGTTGAATGCCCATAACGAGAATATTCGTTTTTTCTCGTTTTTTTATTTTTATTATCATATTTCATCAACTGAGTCTATCGTTGGTAAATCAGCCACCCCAGGCGCTCAGATGTGAAAAAAGCGCCCCCTATTGTCTCCCAGATGGTAATTCACCCTTTTGGATTGGACTCAATGAAAATGCATGGGGGAAAAAAACCCGGACTCCACATTTTACTTCTCACGCATGTAACCGGGCCGATCAGCTTCATGCTGGACCCTCAGCACAGCGTGTATACGCTGTTTTACAGTATACGCGTGGGATCAATAAAAGGATAGATTTTTGGAATGGTCGATCAGGAATTGGAATAATCCATTTGATCTCAGGTAAGGAATATATTTTACCAGTCTTAGGATAATCAGACCTTTTTTCACGGAGATATAAGCTTTCCCCCTATATGTGATATGGCTGTTTTGACTGTGCGAGTGATCAGGAAATAAGATAATCGATTTACAGCTTGCGGCACCAGCGTGCATACGTACACATATACTATCGATAATCTAGCGTTTATTTGAACACTATTCATAAATAGGCCGAACAATGACAACGTTCTAGAATATATAGTACAATATCAGCGTTTATCAGGGATTCTTTTTTTTCTTTCTTGAAAACAAGGGCTTTTCAAAATGCTATAAAACGGAAATGAACCGATAAAAAAACAATCCGCTTCGACAATGTTGACTGGAAATGGGTCATTGATAATGCGACGGGCAGATTAGACACATAGCCATAATTTAAAACATAGATTAGGCGATATTAACGTTAACATTGAAGCGGATGGTGGGCATTCAAGCACTAAATATGCGCCCCCTGCTGGACTATGCTGATGTTGGCTGCCTCCGAAACCCATTTATCACCTCTAAATGTGGCTTACAATAGACTATGCAGATTTGTTCTTGACTGTCCGTTCACAACACACCATTGTACTATGTATCAAACCTTAGACTGGCCTTCTCATGTATCCATTCTGACTATCCTGCTTATCTGAAACAGTTGACCTCCCTTTTTCTTGCACTTATCGTCTAAGACACTCTGTACAGTATTTTTTCACATTTTCTCCATTTTCAAAAGCAATGGCCAAGAAATCTTTCATGTTCAAAGCCCCTTCGGACTGGAACAACCTTCCGGTGACCATTCGATCCATATCTTCATTTTACCTCTTTAAAAATGCTCTTTGTTCTAATTTTATGGTAAATTGTACATGCTTCCTTGGTGGGGCTCCTGCGCTGGTGAGGGGACGTGGGGCACAGCCGTCCTTTATGCGGGTGTTACGTGTTAGCTAGTTGGCTCTACTCCTATTTTTAGACAGGGAGGGCCGATTGGTTGATTTGGGGCGCTCGTTGGGCAGGTTGATTGCTCCTCTTCTCCTGCCAGTCCTGGAGCTCAATATCTATTACATCCTGTATTCTACTCACCCTTTGAATGTTTTGTTGGGCCTTTCTCGCGGCGGCTGCCTGGCGGTGTCATCGCGGGGTAAGCATATTTGTTTGCCCTGCGGTGGCAGCGTCATGTGTCTGCCATGGAGTAGGCCTATTATGATGGAGATTGAGACATATCCTCTTATCCTCTTATAATGAGACATATCCTCTTATAATGTGTACTTTATTTTGTGTGTTATGTGTTCTGATTCTGAATTACATTGCACAAAATGTGGGACCCTCTCGAAAATGAGATACTGTATCTCAATGTGGTTTTCCCAATAAAGAATTTCAATATATATGTCCACACTAGGGCTGACCCAGATTAGTCGAATAGTCGACTAATCGATCGAAAGGAGCCGTAGTCGACTGCCAACCTCTTGCCAACCTGCAAAGAGGCCTAGAAGCGTGGCTAACGCTAATGGCGCGCATACCAGCAAGGCTAACTGCCTAAGAAAATGGGTACAGAGGCACTGAAAGAGGATTTCACCCATCTAATGAACACAAATATCAAGATGTATCCATCAGTGGACCAATTGCATGCTTTCGCAGAGGACAAGAAGCCTTCAGTCTAGTGATGCACCGATGTGAAAATTGTGGCCGATACCGATAACCGATATTAATATTGCTGTTCTGGCCGATACCGATATTTACCAATGTCGATATCTCTGTATAGAAAACACTTTTTTATGATAATCAAATAAAGAGCTATTTTCCAAAACGCATAATTTTTTTACTTTTGTAACTTATTTTCAGAAATTACTGATATTTTGAAACTATTTAAGGCCAAAACATGTAAAAAGAAGAAAGAAAAAAAGAAAAAGAAAAAGAAAAAAAAATAATAATATCGGCCCTATCTTGATATCGGACCGATACCGATGTGTAAAAAAACGGCCATATCGGCCGATATTATATCGGCGGCCGATATATCGTGCATCACTACTTCAGTCCTTCAGATATTAAGCCCCCTCCCCCCCACAGCCCAAATGGAATGATACAAAAAAATATATATATATATCTAAAAAAAGAAATTGGTGTAGTCGACTACCAGCCTTATCGACTATCTGCAAATTTTGGCCAATCAAAGTCGACTATCCAAATCCTTAGTCGGGGACAGCCCTAGACCACACTGAACCTAGCAAAGACAGCATGTGTGTACGTTCAGACAGAATGCCATGATGCCATGTTCCCGAATAGAATATAATACAGCACGGATAGAATAGACGCAGCACAGATACAATAGACGCAGCACGTATTATTATCATTATATCATGTGGTCAGCCTTTGTTCTATTCATGCAACAACTGATAGTTAGAGCAATTTCTGCATCTCACATTGCATATTACTTAGACATAAAACATGTAGCCTATTATTATTATTATTATTATTATTATTATTATTATTATTATTATTATTATTATTATTATTATTATTATTATTATTATTATTGTTATTATTATTATATCATGTTGGTGGTGTGTGGTGTGTGGTGGTGCTCCGCATGAAAATAGTATGAAGATAGTTGTGGTTATGATATAATCTACAAGCTAACCACCACAGAGTTAACCACCATCATCAAAACGTCACACCCTACTATCCCGCTCTGCCAGGAGGTCCCTCCCACACAGAAGCTGGGGAAAAACCACCCCGGCAATTTCACCATATCTGAAGACGGCAGAATTCAGCATCAAATTTGACCCCCCCATTCCGTGTTTGTTCCTTTCACACAGAACAACGGCATGCCGGCATAATAAGATACGATTCCCGGCTTTAACGGGCCGTGTGAAAGGGGGTTAGTGAGACAGTCAAGAGTGAACTGAATGTCAGGCTTCTCATTGAATGGCCAGTTCTCCAGTGTCAATGAAGAGACAGACGGATGAGAGGCAGGGGGAAATAGCAGCCACATCCTGAAACAAAGTGGTAATGAAATAAATGAACCCCACGGAACTCCTGCATTGGAACAGCAGAGCTGCTTATCCTCTGACGGGGGCTCCGTGACCGAGGACATGGTGGGTAAAGGGGATATGCTGCACACTTGATGGGTGTGTTGCTGAGGCCCAAGGGAGTGCAGTGTTGAAGTTGATAGGATGCACGGTTCTCATGAATGCTGCAAAAAGCAAAACTGCAGTTCTCCACAACGCTGCAAGCAGCACTCCGGGGGGGGGCCAAACAATCGGCCTGTTCCGAGCAGGCAGGCCCCCCTACAACGCTGCAAGCAGCAATACCGGGAGCCTACCGATCGGCCTGTTCCGAGCAGGCAGGCCCCCCTACAACGCTGCAAGCAGCAATACCGGGAGCCTACCGATCGGCCTGTTCCGAGCAGGCAGGCCCCCCTACAACGCTGCAAGCAGCAATACCGGGAGCCTACCGATCGGCCTGTTCCGAGCAGGCAGGCCCCCCTACAACGCTGCAAGCAGCAATACCGGGAGCCTACCGATCGGCCTGTCCCGAGCAGGCAATGCACTAGTACTCGTCATCTGGATTACTTGCCATGTTGGTGATATTAATATCTTACTAATGTCAAACTTGTTGTAAGTTGCTCAGAATGAGAGCATAATGTTAACCCTTTCACTACCACACTAGCAGAGGGTTAACCCTTTCACTACAACAACACAGAAGGTTAACCCTTTCACTGCCACACTACAGAAGGTTAACCATCTATAGTGTGGTAGTGAAAGGGTTAACCTTCTGTAGTGTGGTAGTGAAATGGTTAAATGCCTAGAATGGTATGTAAAATGTAGAGGGGGGGGGGGGGCAATGACATGTTGAATAACAGACAAATAGAGGAGTTCCACAAAACCCAGACAGAGATTGATCCATCATCCAACATGTACGTAGCTACACTACTAAAGTACCGGCGCTCAGACGGAACAGAGCTCATTGTCCTCAGGAGGCCCTGCAAGTGGAACGCTACTTAGATCATCATCCTCTACAAAATCATAGTATCTATTAGGGCTGACATCGACTAGTCGAATAGTAGACTAATCGATCGAAAGGAGCCGTAGTCGACTGCCAACCTCTTAGTCGAATGCAAAAAAATATATATAATAATGTATAATTATGATTATACATTTTTTTTTATCATTCTTTCCAAAAACAAAGAGGCCTAGACGCGTGGCTAACACTACTGGTGCGCATACCAGCGAGGCTAACTTCCTAAGAAAACGGGCGCAGAGGCACTGAGAGAGGATTTCACACACTAGACAAATATCAAGATGTATCAGTGGACTAATTGCATGCTTTCGCAGAGTACAAGAAGCCTTCAGTCGACTCCTTCGGGCATAACAAAAAATATTGTTTGTTTCCGGTTGCCGACCGACCCTGCCGATTTAGGTGCGACCCAATATATTTTATGAGTTTAAAAAAAAATTATATTAAAAAGAAGGAAAAAAACCTTTTTTTTTCTTTTTTTTTTTAGAATAAAGTTTCATAGTCAAACCTTTAGTATTATGGATATTAAACATGCTGGCAGAGTACATGCATCCATGTTGTTGTGAACATTTTAATTAAATAAAGAAATTCCCTATCCATAGTCGCCGTGGGAAAGAATTAAATAAAAAAAATAAATAAAATAAATTCCCTACCTACCCATGGCCTTAACTGACAACCAACAGGAAACAAACAATTTTTTTTTTTATGCCTCAGCCATTAAGCACCCCCCACAGCCCAAATGGAATGACCCCCCCCCCCCCAAAAGAAATATATGTATATATAATTTTATAATATATATTTTTCTTTCATTCGGGGGGGTAGTCGCCTATCAGAAAATGTTGGCCAATCAAAGTCGACTATACAAATCCTTAGTCGGGGACAGGCCTAGTCTCTATTGTTGTTCCGCCCTGTGTTATTACTCCATCCTGTTTGAGACGGCTGACCTAAGATCCCCAGACAAGCACAGACATGACGCGATGTGCAAAGGATCTTGAAGAAGATGATGATGAATCCATCTGAAAAGAGGCCATACTGATGACATTATTACTGCTACTTATGTCACCTGCCAATAGCACAGTTCATGATATTGATGTGTTCTGTGGAGGAGAAGTATTAAATAGTTAGAGAGAGCCATTATATAACGTTCTGGAAAATACCAAAAGGCTCTGCACAGTGTCATCCGTGTCATCCATCCAAGGAAAGGATTCATTGACATGGGCCCAATGATCTTAAACAACTGTTGTGATTGGAGGATCAAGAAAAGAGGGCGGTGTTTGAGATTGGTCAATAGGCACAATCTCAGGCGTTCATGTGTAAGTACATTGTTCCGAGACAGGTCATTCTGGGTAACACTGATACGTATCAAAGGCGTTTTCCAGCTGACATTTACAGGACTCTCAACATGATGGTAATATTTTCCATTACAGTAATGCATGATAGTAATTCCTTCTCCATTATTGTTCTCCATGTTCTCCAACTCCTTTCATTCCCCATTACAACATTTCCTTCATATCATGCATGAAATTTTCCATATTGGAGAGCAAGGCCCATTTGGTATTCTGACAGCCACCATAAAACAAAAGTTGGCCAACACGAAGTCTAGGCATTGTCTTATAAAGCAAATTGCACGGTACACAAATTCCTGTAGCACCAAAAACATTCAAAGCATCTCGCCAACCCTGTGGAAATATATCGCTCTGTTTCGGAAATTTCAGAATTCAAATGACATTGCAATTACCAGTGGAAGAGGGCAGACAAGCAGAGGCAACTGGCCCTCTGCCTGTCTCTATCTGGCCCAGTTAAAAGCCTTCTGGCAGGCTGGGCTGGACCAGGGAGAAAATCAACAGTGGAACCAACCTCGTTTATCTGAACCTCAGACACCCTCAGTCTACCACTGAACAACAACAGAAGAGGGAGTTGGAGAAAAAGAAAGTAAGCTATTGATTGCCCACACTTGATGGAAGGTTGTACTCTACTGATATCCCGAGAAGAGGCTCAGTTCCTAAGAGGTTTGATGGGAGTTTCTACTGGTCCTGCTGTGGCCGATGCAGGCTCAGAGTATGCAGGCTCAGAGTATGAAGGCTCAGAGTATGCAGGCTCAGAGTATGAAGGCTCAGAGTATGCAGGCTCAGAGTATGCAGGCTCAGAGTATGAAGGCTCAGAGTATGCAGGCTCAGAGTATGCAGGCTCAGAGTATGAAGGCTCAGAGTATGAAGGCTCAGAGTATGCAGGCTCAGAGTATGCAGGCTCAGAGTATGAAGGCTCAGAGTATGCAGGCTCAGAGTATGCAGGCTCAGAGTATGAAGGCTCAGAGTATGAAGGCTCAGAGTATGCAGGCTCAGAGTATGCAGGCTCAGAGTATGAAGGCTCAGAGTATGCAGGCTCAGAGTATGCAGGCTCAGAGTATGAAGGCTCAGAGTATGCAGGCTCAGAGTATGCAGGCTCAGAGTATGCAGGCTCAGAGTATGCAGGCTCAGAGTATGCAGGCTCAGAGTATGAAGGCTCAGAGTATGCAGGCTCAGAGTATGAAGGCTCAGAGTATGAAGGCTCAGAGTATGCAGGCTCAGAGTATGAAGGCTCAGAGTATGCAGGCTCAGAGTATGAAGGCTCAGAGTATGAAGGCTCAGAGTATGCAGGCTCAGAGTATGAAGGCTCAGAGTATGCAGTAGGGGTGCACCGATGTATCGGTCGGGTATCGGTATCGGCCGATAAGTGCCTTGTTGACTGCAATCGGCCTATCGGCCGATAAGCTCGAATGTGCCGATGGCAGTAGCCGATAAATATCCATCAATTTGTGTAGCGTCAAGACAAAAAAAAGTTCACTCGCGACCTGCACAACGCCGTCCGCAGTCCCCCACACACACACACACAAGCTACTGCATCAAAGTTACTACTTATGATTAACAAGGCATTCATTTTGTGGCATTAACGTTATATAGTTAGTGTTACACGTTCAATAACATTCAGCATATTATTTACCCGAACATAGCAAGCATTGTTCATATTAGCTCAGTTCCTTCCGTTGCTCACAGAGCCCTGAGTTTTACCCATTCTGCAATCTGTTAATAACGTTTTCAATCAGACACATGTATAGAAAGGCTTTGTTTTATTATAACATTAGTTGCAGTAAAATCATTATGCCTCATTTAAGTCATCATGCGGAGCTAAAAGCTAAACGTCAGCCTCGCCGTGTTGTTGTTGTTCTAGAAAACCTCTCGTGAAAATCAATGGCGGACAAAAGCAGAAGTAAAGAATTTATACGCGCTTCCGATTGGTGGTAACAGCAGAGGCGGGTGCAAGCGGTGTGTGACGTAATTGGCAGAATCGACTGTCAATCAAAATTTCATTGGTTGAGACAATAGTATCTCGCTGCAGCCCAGCAGGGTAGACCATGCTGGGAGAACTAATATCTAGATGCAGCCCTGCAGAACATACTGGGAGAGAGATAGTGCTATTTCTTGATGTTTCCTTTTTTTAAGTAAGTAAAGAGGCCTATGTTCATATCGGTGAGCACAATTTGTAACACAAATATACAGTAGTTTCATAAAAAAAAAAAAAAAAATTACAAAAAAAAAAATATTAAAAAAAAATATATATATTTAAAAGATATTTAAAAAAAAAATTGTTGCCACAAATATCGGAATCGGTATCGGTATCGGCCGATTGTGTTAGTTGAACAATCGGTACCGTATCGGTGGCAAATTTTCATATCTGTGCATCCCTAGTATGCAGGCTCAGAGTATGCAGGCTCAGAGTATGCAGGCTCAGAGTATGCAGGCTCAGAGTATGCAGGCTCAGTATACAGGCTCAGAGTATGCACGCTCAGTATGCAGGCTCAGAGTATGCACGCTCAGAGTATGCACGCTCAGTATACAGGCTCAGAGTATGCACGCTCAGAGTATGCACGCTCAGAGTATGCACGCTCAGTATACAGGCTCAGAGTATGCACGCTCAGAGTATGCACGCTCAGAGTATGCACGCTCAGTATACAGGCTCAGAGTATGCACGCTCAGAGTATGCACGCTCAGTATACAGGCTCAGAGTATGCAGGCTCAGTATACAGGCTCAGAGTATGCAGGCTCAGTATGCACGCTCAGAGTATGGCACAGTAGACCAAAGAAAAAAAGGGCCTGAAAAAAGCCCCTGTATACCTTCTCTAGCCCCTCTAACATTACTGATCGCTCACCACCATGCTGCCACTGCCAAACCCAAAAGAAAACAAGAAGAATGTCAATGGCTGGGGGGGGGTTTGGGATGGAGTTGGGCCGTCCTCTCTACCAGTCGCATACTTGCCCGCCAGCCAATAACCGCGGCCCTGAGGGACTCGAAAGTACAAATATCGGACAAATAAACATTCTTTGCGAATAAGAAAACAAATAAAATTTTATTTTGTTTTCCACTGGTGTGTTTGGTCTCAAATAGAGGTGTAAGTTCAGATACATGTCAGCATAGAGCTGGGTCAAGTTCTCCTTTAAAATGCTCTGGATCTGTGTTTCTTACTATGGGTCTGGACCCAAAGTGGGTCACAGGCTTGTTTCTTTTGGGTCCCTACAGGCAAGACTCAATTTATTCAATTTGGGTTCTAGGGCTGAAAGAGTGTAAGAACCAGTGTTCTACAGTAGCCTCCACTGTAGTGTTTCCGAAGTTATTTTTCAGACATTATTTTGGCTTCATTAGATGGTATTCAGTGGGGAATGACAGGAAAGATGGGTGTGTGATGATGACATGCGACAAAAGTCACGAGTCAGATTCAAACCCACAACACCACAAGTACACGGTATGCACCTGAGCCCACTGACCAAACAAAATACTTCCTGACATCCACATCTTGTCTTGACCCTGAATACAACCAGAAACCGGGTGTGTGGCGCTCTCTCTCTCTGCCACCTATCTAGTAAAAAGTGTATCCCCTCCCATATCCCCATCCATTGCAACAACTTGGTGCCTCCAACACAGCAATATATAGATATTTATCATTTGTATGTTATCAGACCGTGGTGTGTTTTATATGTTTTGGTAAATGTGGGGAAACAGATTTTGCACATTTCCCAGGATGTATTTACATTCCTTGTGCAGGTCGGTGGACAGAGACACACAAGAGGCAAACACACCTCCTCTACTCCCTGTACACACATGACTGCGTGGCACAGCGGAACAACAACACAATCATCAAATTTGCTGATGACACAGTAGTGGTGGGCCTGATCTCTGCCAACGACAAGAGGGCCTACCTGGAAGAGGTAGAGAATCTGTCACAGTGGTGTCAGGAGAACTGCCTCTCCCTGAACGTCAGCAAAACAAAAGAGATGATTGTGGACTTCAGGAGGTCGGGGGTCAAGGACTACAGCCCCCTCAGCATCGACGGGGCACCGGTTGAGAGAGTGAACAGTTTCAAGTACCTCGGAGCCTACATATCCGAGGACTTGACATGGACCACACACATTGACAGTGTTGTGAAGAAGGCACGACAACGCCTCTACTTCCTCAGGCGCCTAAGGAAGTTCCAAGTCAGTCAGAAGATCCTTAGGAACTTCTACTCATGTACAATAGAGAGCATCCTGACTGGCAACATCACCTCCTGGTTTGGGAATAGCACTGCACAAGACCGTAGCAGACTACAAAGAGTGACACGTTCAGCCGAACGCACAATTGGAGGGGGGCTTCCCACCCTCCAGAACATTTACAACAAGCGGTGCAGGGGGAAGGCTAAGAGAATCATCAAGGACTCCAGCCACCCGAACAACTGCCTCTTTGAACTGCTGCGGTCAGGCAAGCGATACCGGAGTCTTAAGGCGATCACAGAAAGACTCAGAAGAAGCTTCTATCCCCAGACCATCAGGCTGCTAAACGAACAATAACACTATGCAACAACCATCAAATGCACACAGCACACACACTCACACGCACACACTCACTTAAACAAACAACACACTGCAGCACCCACTCTCCACACTTTAGATCACACAAACACACTTTATATTTATTGATAAAGGATTTGCACTACAACTCGTACACCTACTGTAAATTGTACCTAAATTGCACCTCATCCCATTTCTGCCTTGCACTATATAGTATTGTATATTAGTACACTGCATAGTATATTGTATATTATATGGTAACTCAGTTACGTTTATTCTGCATCGAACATTGTACATATGTCTATACTGAACACTGTGACCTCATCTTTTTACTTCTAATTTACATGCTATACTATGTTATTTTATTTCATACTTATCTTGTCTTGCACAGTCTCTGGAGCGTAACAGTAAGAAGCATTTTGTATAAAAGTATTCTGTACTTCTGTATGACAACTATTAAAGAAACTTGAACCACAGCCATGCAAGGATTATTTTAAAGGATAAGGCCAATGTAATTTTATTTATTTTACACCATACTATGCCTACGAAAAGACCAAAACCAATAATGCATTTCTTCTACATAATATGGTCCATTCAGCCAACACCAGATTATAGCTAATTTCCAGAAGTCATAGAGCTCATTGTTTTCCAAAAATCGCAAAAAAGATTTATTCACAGAGCTGTACTTTTTGTCAGTAAAATAATCACTGCAATGAACGTGACCATCGTAGTTTTTCCAGAAATTACTACTGGTAATCACCTTGGAAGTGTTGGCTGGACAGACCATACTTGTAAGTAGAAGAAATGCATTGTTGGTGTTGGTCTTTTCGTAGGCTATGCTGACAATAAGAAAACATTTTAATTAAGGCTGTCAGTTTATCGCGTTAATTAGATTAATTAATTACACAGCAAAGTATCGCGTTATGAAAATTTACTCAAAATGTATTAAAAAAAACTTTTTTTTATTTGTTTAATATTTCTTTTATCTCATTCATTCCATAAGAACGTAAAATACACATTTACAGATTTTTTTTAATATGGTCCATTTGCATGTTCTTAGTATCTGATTCTAGGGACATCTATGGATCTCAGGGAATCTATTCCCAGTGTCAGAAATACTGTGTCTGTTACTAGGCTTGAGTAAATTGTAATGAACCAAATGAGAATATCAATTAAAAATCTTTGACTGTGAATAACACCATGCTAAAATTGACCAGACCTGAAAAATCTAAGCAAATGAATGAATGGAAGATGATTAAACAGAAGGTTTTGTAGATACAGTACTGAATTCTGCCATCCGGACACATGCCATTTGAAATATGATTATAGAAAATATCAGGCCTAAAATGGTTATGCGATTAAAATGCGATTAATTAGATTAATTAATTACAAATCCCGTAATTAATTAGATACATTTTTTTAATCGCCTGACAGCACTCATTTTTATTACACCGGCCTTATCCTCCTGTGCAAGCGTCATGTTGAGTGCACATTTCTTTTTTGATGAATAACTGAAAACAGATTAGGAGATCAACCACTAAATATTTGCTGTATTTCAGCATGTGATCGCTATTTTAGGTTCAGGTTAAGTGTAACACCATCTCCAGTGAGGTTAAGGTAAGGGTTAGGTTTGACAGGGAATGTGCGTGTGCCTATATACTGTGAAATGTGCAAAATCCCTGTTTTCCCACATTTAACGTAAATGTAACGTTTTGAATAAGATTTCTCACTAAATGATTTTTGTGATAAGTTTGATACTGTATCACACATGCCCTTACCACACAGGCCAATATTAACATCAATTGGATTATTAAACATGTCATGTTCTTCCATATCACCTAGCCCTATTCCAACCCCTTCAACCCCATCTTTCCCGTGCAGCCCACCACACCACCCTCCCTGTCTCCCATGTCCTTACCCTGGAAAGCGTCTGCATGGCCAGAGAGGAGATACTTGAGCTCGAAGCTGTAGGACCGAACGTTTTGAAGGGTCTCCCGTTTCACAGCAAACTGGTAGCTCTCCTCCATTTTCCGGGTACAGCAGGATGGGCCCTGGTGCTTACAAACCAACAGGTCCACATCTGGGGAGACAGAACACAAACACAGTCAGATTACTAGCTGTCCACTGTACTCGCGGTGTGTCTCAGAATCAGAATCAAATAATCAGAATCAGAAAGGTATTTATGTGTGGCTGGAAATTCAATTAAACTGAATGAGGCATCATTGTTGATAATAGCAGCCAATAAAATGTGAAATGTTCTGAGTGAGCACATTGTGGTTGAGCGAAACAGAGTCACCAGAACAGGCAATTATTTGCACAGGACTTTATATTAATTAGGTGGGGACCTTCTGGAATTGAGAATGACTCCCCAATCTCTTTTCCAAAAGACACATTCCCAACAGGATATATTTTCACAGGGGTGTCCTGATATGGAACTTGACTTAACATGCTCCTGAATTTGATCCGTTATGCACATATGTCAAAATAACCTCAGAATAATTAATAACTGAGTTCACTGCCTCAAGCAAAAATGGAAATATACATAGGCTACTGCAAAGCCAGTTTGCATGGGATTATCTCAGCCGGTCATTAACAGGCTACTAGTTGCATGCTAATAGCCCTATGCATCGTGGGACAGCAATCACATCTAATTTTAAGGCTTTCCAACCTTTCTCTTTCTTGGTCAGAAGCCTATGCCAATGCATCATGGAGTATTAAAGGCCGTGGCTAAATCCTAAATATTTTGTATTAATAGCCATATGAGCGCTGCTGATAATTATTCTGCTTAATGTGAGCTCACTGCCCGCCTTACGTGAATCTTGTTATGTCCAGGCAATACATAGGGTCTAATAAAAATCTGCATTAATTTTTCTCAAATAAAATTTTTCCTGGATTCAGATTTGTATTCAGGAAACCAGAGGGAGGTTGAGCTTGTCTCCAGATTCAAATTCCTGGGAGTCCACATCTCAGAGGACCTCTCTTGGACCCTCAACACGTCATCACTAGTCAAGAAGGCTCACCAGCGTCTCTTCTTCCTGAGAAGACTGAGGAAAGCCCATTTCTCTCCTAACATTCTGGTTAACTTGTACCGGTGCGCCATAGAAAGCATCACAGTCTGCCTCTGGTATGGCAAATGCACTGGCTCAGACCAATGCATCACTGGTACATAGGGATGGGTACCTTTCACATTTGAACCGATACCGGTACCGGTACCTGTGAATCGATACCGGTACCCAACGGTACCTTTTTTCGGTACTTTAAAAAAATAAAAATAAAAATAAAATTTATAAATTTTTTTTTTAATTTTTTTTTTTTAATTTTTTTTTTCATGTCAACGTTCACACGCACAATATATGCTTACCTAGGATTTGACTTGATTCAACAACAAAGCAGTCGGAGCAATGACAAGCCGAAAACTGTCGAAATTTAATTTACCTACCTCAGTCGTAAAAAAAAAAATCCAAACTTCAAATAACTACAATTTCGACAGTTTTCGGCTTGGCATTGCTCCGACTGCTTTGTTGTTGAATCAAGTCAAATCCTAGGTAAGCATATATTGTGCGTGTGAACGTTGACATGAAAAAAAAAAAAAAAAAAAAAAAAAAAAGTAAAAAAAAATTTAATAAAAAATATATTTTTTAATTTTTTTTAAAAAAAAAATTCGGTTTCTCACTTGATTCGATACTCGGTAGTACCGACGTGTTTCGGTTCGGTACCTCAAAAGTACCGAATTCGGTACCCATCCCTACTGGTACATCACTGACTCCCTGCAATTAAGACCATTCATCACAAACGGTGTCTGAGGAAGGCACGCAGCATTGTCAAGGACACCTCTCATCCCAATCACGGACTATTTGCCCTCCTCCTTCTCCCTGGAAGGTTGTGGGTTCGATTCCCGCTTGGGCACCAGGTTGCTGTGTTGCCAGTTACCCAGGTGGGGTATCTCCCGGGCCTTTCTGTTTGGAGTTTGCATGTTCTCCCCCGTGCTCGCAAGGGTTTCCCCTCCCCCCGATAAGATAAACCCAATGGGAAAACATGTGATCGCTAACGCTGTTGCGTCCCTGACGAAGACGGACAGGAGCACGCTGCAGCCCTTGTCTGCTCCTGGCTGCCCTGCGAAGGACGACGGGATGGGAGGTGCAGAGAACATTTCGTCAGCGACTCAGTGCATGTGTGTGTGTTAATCTGATGACAAATAAAAACGTATATACATATATTATATAAATGAGTAAAAGAGCACACTTGGGCAATTATCATGGGAGAATTTGCTCAAGGCCCAGGAGCGCCAACAGTGCACGTACAGAGGGGCTAGGCTAAGACAATTTACACCAGGAGATAAAGTACTTGTATTGCTTCCCTCTTCCAGCTCAAAATAACTCTTTGTGGTCACAATGCGAGTGGGCGATGTAGACTATGAGGTTGTGCACTCTGACAGGGGAGGGGCTACCACCCCAACCTCCTCAAAATATGGAGAGAGGTGGTGCCTGTTTCTCTGGTGACAACAATGCAGGAGAGAGATGAGTTGGGGCTGGAGGTGCCAAATTCCACCCATTCCACCTCGCTCCCTTGTGATAACCATCTCTCATCGTCCTAGAAAACAGACGTAACCAAGTTGCAACAGTGTTTTACTGATGTGTTCTCCCCCCTGCCAGGATGCACAAATGTCATACAACACCATGTCGAAACTCGCCCAGGCGTGACAGTGCGTTCACAACCTTACCGGTTACCTGAACACAAAAGAAAAAGTAGTTCAGAAAGAATTAAAAGCCATGCTGGAGATGGGGGTAATAGAAGAGTCCAACCGTTCTTGGTGGTTTAGAAGGATGGTTCTATACGGTTCTGTGTGGACTATTGCAAGGTGAATGGCGTGTCACAATGTTATGCCTCGGGTTGATGAACTTGGGATCGGTTAGGCACTGCTCGTTTTTTCACAACACTGGATTTGACCAAGGGCTACTGGAAGTGCTTTCTCCACTCCGTATGGATTGTACCAATTTGTTATCAATTTGTTCTGGATGTGTGGTATCTGGGGTACCACTTGGGTGGTGGGCAGGTGCGTCCACAGGTAGATAAGACAGCAACGATTGCAGCCTGCCCAAGGCCCAATACCAAAAAAGAGGTCAGGCGGTTCTTGGAGCTGGTTGGGCTACTACCAGCAGTTTATACCAGAGTTTGCAGACCTGACCAGACCCCTGACTGACCTAACCAAAAAAGGTGCCTCAGATCCAGTCCAATGGGGGCCGTTTTATCCCCACAGGTGCAGGGGGTCGGCCGTCAGAAGTTGTCAGAAAGGAGTGCCTGGCAATCCGGTGGGTGGTCGGTTATCTGCGTTAATGCCTCCTGCTCAGACCATGCCCCCCTCCAGTGGCTCCAACACATGAAGGATACCAACACCCGGATCACCCGGTGGTATCTGGCTCTACAGCCTTTTAAGTTCAAAGTGATCCATAGGCCAGGGTCGCAGATGGTTGTGGCTGATTTCCTCTCCTGCTCCCCGTGGAGGGAGGGGGGGGGGGGGCTCAAGGGAGCAGTGCCAGGGTTAGTTAATTGGCACAGATGTTACCTGTTGACTAATTATGCTCTCTTTATAGTAGCATGCTGGACCTGGATGATGGCTCTGTTTAACACACGCAAGCCTGACAAGAAGCTGGGGAGACTCCGTCAGGGAACTGGCTTGAACTGGATAATTAACCGGCAGTATACTTCAACAACAAGTAACAACAAGTAAAGTTGGAAGGGTACAACTCTGGCAGCTAAGGATAAGTAACAACAAACAGTGTCAAACTTGAGTATATATCCGTACTGTATCTACTCTTACTAAATGAGTTATACCGCTGTCCAGTATGACTTACTAGTGTTTTTATACCTGTATCACTGTACACAATATCTAATCTAATCGTATACATTTTTGTAACATGTAAAGATTATACATTACAAAAAGTAAACCTTTCCTTTGTTAAGAAGTCACACTTTCCCAGTTTCTGAAGTGGGATTTTGATTGTGGTCACTGCATGTTGGCCTAGTCAAGTCAAGTTGTTGCTCTGATGTGTAGAAATGTGTAACAAATAGGATACCGGAGCAAATCAAGCAAGTGCCTGTTCCCCTGAGTTCACGCCACAAGGAAGCTGCGTCTGGCTCTGTTCCCCTGAGTTCACCCCACAAGAAGGCTGCATCTCGCTCTGTTCCCCTGAGTTCACCCCACAAGAAGGCTGCGTCTGGCTCTGTTCCCCTGAGTTCACCCCACAAGGAGGCTGCGTCTCGCTCTGTTCCCCTGAGTTCACCCCACAAGGAAGCTGCATCTGGCTCTGTTCCCCTGAGTTCACCCCACAAGAAGGCTGCATCTCGCTCTGTTCCCCTGAGTTCACCCCACAAGAAGGCTGCATCTCACTCTGTTCCCCTGAGTTCACCCCACAAGGAAGCTGCGTCTGGCTCTGTTCCCCTGAGTTCACCCCACAAGAAGGCTGCATCTCGCTCTGTTCCCCTGAGTTCACCCCACAAGAAGGCTGCGTCTGGCTCTGTTCCCCTGAGTTCACCCCACAAGAAGGCTGCATCTCGCTCTGTTCCCCTGAGTTCACCCCACAAGAAGGCTGCATCTCGCTCTGTTCCCCTGAGTTCACCCCACAAGAAGGCTGCGTCTGGCTCTGTTCCCCTGAGTTCACCCCACAAGAAGGCTGCATCTCGCTCTGTTCCCCTGAGTTCACGCCACAAGAAGGCTGCGTCTGGCTCTGTTCCCCTGAGTTCACGCCACAAGGAAGCTGCATCTCGCTCTGTTCCCCTGAGTTCACGCCACAAGGAAGCTGCATCTCACTCTGTTCCCCTGAGTTCACCCCACAAGAAGGCTGCGTCTCGCTCTGTTCCCCTGAGGTCACCTCACAAGAAGGCTGCATCTCGCTCTGTTCCCCTGAGTTCACGCCACAAGGAAGCTGCGTCTGGCTCTGTTCCCCTGAGTTCACCCCACAAGAAGGCTGCATCTCGCTCTGTTCCCCTGAGTTCACGCCACAAGGAAGCTGCGTCTGGCTCTGTTCCCCTGAGTTCACCCCACAAGAAGGCTGCATCTCGCTCTGTTCCCCTGAGTTCACCCCACAAGAAGGCTGCGTCTCGCTCTGTTCCCCTGAGGTCACCTCACAAGAAGGCTGCATCTCGCTCTGTTCCCCTGAGTTCACGCCACAAGGAAGCTGCGTCTGGCTCTGTTCCCCTGAGTTCACCCCACAAGAAGGCTGCATCTCACTCTGTTCCCCTGAGTTCACCCCACAAGAAGGCTGCGTCTCGCTCTGTTCCCCTGAGTTCACCCCACAAGGAAGCTGCGTCTGGCTCTGTTCCCCTGAGTTCACCCCACAAGAAGGCTGCATCTCGCTCTGTTCCCCTGAGTTCACCCCACAAGAAGGCTGCATCTCGCTCTGTTCCCCTGAGTTCACCCCACAAGAAGGCTGCGTCTCGCTCTGTTCCTTTCTGACTTTGCATCCATCTGCACCGCCTCTAAACTTCTCTCACAATTCCAAGATGAGAGCATCAAATGGGGACTGTGGTCAATCTGTTCTAACTTTCTGAGCTTTTAAAAGTTTTCTTTTTCCCTGCGTTGTTCATGGATTGCTTCAACATTTTGGCTTCATTGGATTATTGATGGACAAGCCCCCATGGAAGTTACAGGCGAGAACATACGCATTCCCGCAGCCATAGACAAACACACACACACAGTATCCGACTACAGTTCTGGCGCCAATTCTTATTACCCTGGTGTAGAATTCGGTTTCTGTTCACTTGACCATGATGTGAATTGCTCATAAAGAAAGAAGTATCATAATATATCTGCTAGGGCTGTCTTAAATGCTTCGAAGCTTCGAACGTTCGATTCGATGGCACAAGCTTCGAACATTAAAATTTTTTTTTTCTTTTTTTTTTTTTACTTCGCTTTGTGTGTGTGTGTAGGTGTGTGTGTGTGTGGTGTGTGTGTGAACTACCCATCCCAGTTAGGACAGCCGAATCCCGTCCAATCTTTCGCCGTCGACTAAAGACGCACTTCTTCAACCATTATCTGAAATGATAAAAAAAAAAAAAAAAAAAAAATCTAACCGTGACTAACCTTACTGTCATGCACTTGTCCTAATAAACTAACCT
>NC_140177.1:70524654-70547154 GCF_963971535.1 Notolepis coatsorum | reverse complement strand
GGCAAGGTATGGCGAGGAGGGTGGGGGAGGGGTGGGTGGGGGTGGGGGGGGGGTGAAGGCGGGGTTTCCCCCCCTAGGTGGATTTATTTTGTCAAATCAGTTGTGCAATAGTCACTTTTGGTGAATTGTTTCTATACAATTCAGTTATATGACATTTAGGTATGACACAGGACTACACAAGCATTTTTAGTATAGAAATGTGTCAACAGACTAAAGCAGGGAACCACAATATTTTGCATACGAATTATGCAGAATGTAATATCATAACTGTCTATTACTTTTCTTGCAATTGAGCCAATTTTCCTTAGGTACGGTTTTGAGGTGTGTGTTCAACAGAATGTAGTATCAAAAACACATTCACAAAAAGTATGGGTTACTGAATGCTGAACTGCACTGTTATAATCACTAAGCCATTGTAAGACCTTACCTGTGTCCCTGTATCACTTGTCTCTGCTGCCCTTTGATAAAAAAAACTTCCCTATGTCCATTTTCCTTTTTTTTGGGCATATTTCAGTTAGTCACAGCAAAAGTCACCTAGTAAAAGTGAGATAATTGACAATATCAAAACATGCTAGGGCTGTACCGAATAGTTCGAAGCTTCGTTCATAATGTTGACATTCAAATTCTAAATCAACATAAAAAATTGTAAAAAAAAAAAGAAATTACATTTTTATTTGCCAAGGTATGGCGAGTGCCATACCTTGCCATACCAAATGGACGCCCCTGCAATAAGGTAAGGTCTGTTGAATTGACTGATCACTGTCACTGTGACCCAGTGGTGGAAAACAGTTAGCCTCATGCTAAGCTAAGCGCTAGCAGCTCCACCAACAACAACATAGGAAACATGAAATAGATTAGGACTTGTGGACCTCTAACACACATACGCTCACAAACTGATGTCAGTGTCTTAGGTGCTGTTGTGTGATCAATGAAGACATTTAATGTGATGTGTAGAACTACTCACCAAGCGTCCATCCAGTCCAGGGATGCCTCCGCTTCCTGGAAAGCCCCTCTCACCCTGCACACCACAGAAGAAGAAGAAGAAGAAGAAGAAGAAGAAGAAGAAGAAGAAGAAGAAGAAGAAGAAGAAGAAGAAGAAGAAGAAGAAGAAGAAGAAGAAGTCGAATGAAAAATTAGATATTCAAGTTAAAGTAATTTTGGAACCAGTTTCTAGGTAAAAAGGGTTGACTTGAGGAGAGATGACAGAGGATGGCAGACCCCTGTTAGCAGAAATTGTAAAAGCCTATCCCCCTAATTAATTCTAGTACTAATCGGAAATTGAGAGCAAACCATATTTCAACTTTTAACAGGACCAGGCAGTATCGGGTATTGACCTGATACCAGGCTAAAATATTCTTAAAAGCAAGAGGCTTCGCTCCTCTGGCTAAGATACTTGCACTTTGTATCAATCAATGTCACAGATACCAACAACTGAGTACTCGCGCACAATGCGGTTTCATGATGACAAAATGATGATCTATCTAGTGGAATTAGATCATGGAAGTTTGGCATGTTGTTCAATTACAATAAAACATTTTTTACCCTTTGTTTATATAAAGAACATTTCCACCCACAACTTCTTACAGAGTGAAGTAGCTGTCAAAAATGTTCAGTGTCAATGTAACCGAGTGGATTTGAACCTGGGACCATAGGATCCACAGGCGGCCGCACTAACCAGCTGAGCAAAAGGGTCAGACCCATTAGCAGGTGCTGGTTGACTGCGACTGACTCATTAGTAGTTGTTCTCCCCCTTACTTTTAAACCCTTCTCCTGATGGTGGTTACAAGGTCCTCGTTACCACCATTACTCATGGCAGATATGAACAAATCAGCAACTTCAAAAGCACTAATTGAGCACTTCAGACGAAGAACCAGATATAAGTATATTTTAAGTTTTCAGAGGAACAATGTTTTCAAACTTTATTATCTAAAGACATTATTATAGTTAAAGACAGTAGAGGTTGAGTACTTCATTATCTAAAGATGGTAAGCTAGAGTGTTGTGTTCACTCATAGTTAAAGACAGTAGAGGTTGAGTACTTTATTATCTAAATATGGTAAGTTAGAGTGTTGTGTTCACTCATAGTTAAAGACAGTAGAGGTTGAGTACTTTATTATCTAAACATGGTAAGTTAGAGTGTTGTGTTCACTCATACTGTAGTTAAATACAGTAGAGGTTGAGTTAAAGACAGTAGAGGACAGGTTGAGTAATTTATTATCTAAAGATGGTAAGTTAGAGTGTTGTTCACTCATAGTTAAAGATAGTAGAGGTTGAGTACTTTATTATCTAAAGATGGTAAGTTAGAGTGTTGTGTTCACGCATAGTTAAAGACAGTAGAGGTTGAGTACTTTATTATCTAAACATGGTAAGTTAGAGTGTTGTGTTTACTCATAGTTAAAGACAGTAGAGGTTGAGTACTTTATTATCTACAGATGGTAAGTTAGAGTGTTGTGTTCACTCATACTGTAGTTAAATACAGTAGAGGTTGAGTTAAAGACAGTAGAAGTTGAGTACTTTATTATCTAAAGATGGTAAGTTAGAGTGTTGTGTTCACTCATAGTTAAAGACAGTAGAGGTTGAGTACTTTATTATCTAAAGATGGTGAGTTAGAGTGTTGTGTTCACTCATAGTTAAAGACAGTAGAGGTTGAGTACTTTATTATCTAAAGATGGTAAGTTAGAGTGTTGTGTTCACGCATAGTTAAAGACAGTAGAGGTTGAGTACTTTATTATCTAAACATGGTAAGTTAGAGTGTTGTGTTCACTCATAGTTAAAGACAGTAGAGGTTGAGTACTTTATTATCTAAACATGGTAAGTTAGAGTGTTGTGTTCACTCATACTGTAGTTAAATACAGTAGATGTTGAGTTAAAGACAGTAGAGGTTGAGTACTTTATTATCTAAACATGGTAAGTTAGAGTGTTGTGTTCACTCATAGTTAAAGACAGTAGAGGTTGAGTACTTTATTATCTACAGATGGTAAGTTAGAGTGTTGTGTTCACTCATAGTTAAAGATAGTAGAGGTTGAGTACTTTGTTATCTAAACATGGTAAGTTAGAGTGTTGTGTTCACTCATAGTTAAAGACAGTAGAGGTTGAGTACTTTATTATGTAAACATGGTAAGTTAGAGTGTTGTGTTCACTCATACTGTAGTTAAATACAGTAAGAGGTTGAGTTAAAGACAGTAGAGGTTGAGTATTTTATTATCTAAACATGGTAAGTTAGAGTGTTGTGTTCACTCATAGTTAAAGACAGTAGAGGTTGAGTACTTTATTATCTAAACGTGGTAAGTTAGAGTGTTGTGTTCACTCATAGTTAAAGACAGTAGAGGTTGAGTACTTTATTATCTAAACATGGTAAGTTAGAGTGTTGTGTTCACTCATACTATAGTTAAATACAGTAGAGGTTGAGTTAAAGACAGTAGAGGTTGAGTACTTTATTATCTAAAGATGGTGAGTTAGAGTGTTGTGTTCACTCATAGTTAAAGACAGTAGAGGTTGAGTACTTTATTATCTAAAGATGGTGAGTTAGTGTTGTGTTCACTCATAGTTAAAGACAGTAGAGGTTGAGTACATTGTTATCTAAACATGGTTTAGCCGAGCGTACCACGGGTATTGCACTACCCCCCCTGCAGGTTCTATACAACAAGAGGTGCAAATCCAGAGCCTGCAGGATAATGAAAGACCCTCACCACCCCAATAACAGCCTGTTTCAGCTGCTGAGGTCAGGCAGACGCCTGCGAACCCCAGCTACTAGGACAGAGCGGCTTAGGCTCAGCTTCTTCCCCCAGGCCATCAGAGCCATGAACAATGAACATTGAGTGCTCAGAACATTGAACTATCCACACACAAGCACACATGAACACACACACAACACGCACGCTGTGCACGCTCACACACAAGCAGCCACTTAACACTTTAACATGAGCGGGCACACACTCATGTCGCACACACGCACACTTATGGCCAAAGGAAAGGACACTTTAAATTAGAATAACAGGAACAGTGTATTGCACTACCAAAGCTAACTAGCATGTCCCATATGCTCTGTAAATAACTATGTACAGATACCGAGATGTCACTCCATGTTACCTGTTACCTGTTTACTGCACAATGTTGTTTTTTCATTTTTTGATTCTATTATATGTTGTACCACTGTATTGCACATCGTTGCGGGCAAGACCACCCGCATTTCATTGTATACCTGTATGCCGTGACAATTAAAACTCTTGACTTGACAGTAGAGGTTGAGTACTTTATTATCTACAGATGGTAAGTTAGAGTGTTGTGTTCACTCATACTGTAGTTAAATACAGTAGAGGTTGAGTTAAAGACAGTAGAGGTTGAGTACTTTATTATCTAAACATGGTAAGTTAGAGTGTTGTGTTCACTCATAGTTAAAGACAGTAGAGGTTGAGTACTTTATTATGTAAACATGGTAAGTTAGAGTGTTGTGTTCACTCATACTGTAGTTAAATACAGTAGAGGTTGAGTTAAAGACAGTAGAGGTTGAGTACTTTATTATCTAAACATGGTAAGTTAGAGTGTTGTGTTCACCCATAGTTAAAGACAGTAGAGGTTTAGTACTTTATTATCTAAACATGGTAAGTTAGAGTGTTGTGTTCACTCATACTGTAGTTAAATACAGTAGAGGTTGAGTTAAAGACAGTAGAGGTTGAGTACTTTATTATCTAAACATGGTAAGTTAGAGTGTTGTGTTCACTCATAGTTAAAGACAGTAGAGGTTGAGTACTTTATTATGTAAACATGGTAAGTTAGAGTGTTGTGTTCACTCATACTGTAGTTAAATACAGTAGAGGTTGAGTTAAAGACAGTAGAGGTTGAGTACTTTATTATCTAAACATGGTAAGTTAGAGTGTTGTGTTCACCCATAGTTAAAGACAGTAGAGGTTTAGTACTTTATTATCTAAACATGGTAAGTTAGAGTGTTGTGTTCACTCATAGTTAAAGACAGTAGAGGTTGAGTACTTTATTATCTAAACATGGTAAGTTAGAGTGTTGTGTTCACTCATACTAGTTAAATACAGTAGAGTTTGAGTTAAAGACAGTAGAGGTTGAGTACTTTATTATCTAAAGATGGTGAGTTAGAGTGTTGTGTTCACTCATAGTTAAAGACAGTAGAGGTTGAGTACTTTATTATCTAAAGATGGTGAGTTAGTGTTGTGTTCACTCATAGTTAAAGACAGTAGAGGTTGAGTACTTTATTATCTAAAGATGGTGAGTTAGTGTTGTGTTCACTCATAGTTAAAGACAGTAGAGGTTGAGTACTTTATTATTTAAAGATGGTAAGTTAGAGTGTTGTGTTTGTTCATAGTTAAAGACAGTAGAGGTTGAGTACTTTATTATCTAAATATGGTAAGTTAGAGTGTTGTGTTCACTCATAGTTAAAGACAGTAGAGGTTGAGTACTTTATTATTTAAAGATGGTAAGTTAGAGTGTTGTGTTCACTCATAGTTAAAGACAGTAGAGGTTGAGTACTTTATTATCTAAAGATGGTAAGTTAGAGTGTTGTAGAGGTTGAGTACTTTATTATCTAAAGATGGTAGGCCCTTGTTACAGACACTGTTCTTGTGCTCGTTTGAATACGTTTTTGAATACGTTTGCTGTCCCTATTAGATAGAAATAACGTTTTGGCAGGAAAACGCATTGCCCTGCGGGAACGCTGAAAAGGTGTTTTCCTCGCCAAAACTCGCCAACAACGTAATCTGTAATCTGCGCGGAGCCGTTGTTGCTCAACGCCCATGCGCAGTAGATACCATCTGCGTGCCCTTCCGGTGACAACAGAGCTGTCCCAAATAGCTGCAGCTACCATGTGTTGTCAAGTTATTGTTATAAGGACCCCAGTCCAAGCTACAACAGTCTGCATTCCCTTAACAATTGTTTGTATTGAGCCGTATTGTATTGTACCCATTATGCAATATGTTAAATAAAGTTTACATCCATTCATTCTGCTAGCATTACCGATTGCATGAGCACTGCAGCTGGCTAACGTGAGCTAGCGTTAGCTATCAGACCCTGTTAGCTCAAGCTCCTCTTTCAATCTTAACAAGCATTAAACAAAATGGCCCAGTCATCTATTCACCTTTGTTTAATACACACGCCGTTGTCTCTAATGTTATCTAGCTACTGATAGCTCCCGATATCATCAGTTTGGTGCTGGCTGGTTAACGTGAGCTAGCGTTAGCTTCTAGCCACAATGCTATACTGTTATACTGGCATATTCCATTCACGTTAGCATGTAGCTAACAATGTAGCTAACAACATCGCCAATCCTTTTTGAGACTAAACTATCCGCTCTTGGTGGTCACTTGTGTTGATGTTAGTTTTGTTTCATCAACAAATGAGAGGCAGAACACACAGTGAATGTATCCGTTTTGTTTATTGCACTTTTATTACACTTTGCTGAAAAATAAGTGCTGCATTGGGTAAATAGGCATTTAAAGATGGCGGCGCCTTGTTGACATTTTCTTTGCAGGAAGTGTATCGGCACATTCAAGTTCTGATTGGTTGAAAATTGCCTTCATGTTCGCCACCTACTGCCACCTACTGCTTTGGCAGTGTACTACATCACTGTGCTCAGGTGACAAAACGAAAGTGTGACTCGCCTACCGGCTATGTTGCGACCTGGAAAAGCGAAACTCATCTGAAAACGAAACTCAGTCTAACCGCAGCCTAAAGTGTTGTGTTCACTCATAGTTAAAGACAGTAGAGGTTGAGTACTTTATTATCTAAAGATGGTGAGTTAGAGTGTTGTGTTCACTCATAGTTAAAGACAGTAGAGGTTGAGTACTTTATTATCTAAAGATGGTAAGTTAGAGTGTTGTGTATATATCATGTATAAAAACAGACTTATATGGTTCTTCAGTGCAAGGGTTCAATTGTTGGTGCAATCAAATCAGCAAATACATGACAGATGGATATGATACCTTTGTTCCGTTGCAGCCCGCTGTGCCCCTTGGACCTGGAGGCCCGTCCTGCCCTGGCAGACCCTGGGACCCGGGAAGAAACACAGGAAGTGATGTCACTCCAAAACACACAGGTAGGAGAGCGATGCAGCTCAGTTATGTTGAAGTATTTGAAAATGATTTACATCACATGCAATATTACAAGCATTGGACATGGTTCACATAAAAGACAGGGCTTGTGATTATGTCAGTCTGTGTTAAAAGGAATGGTTGGAAAACTCACTGGTATTCCTGGCGTTCCTGGAAATCCTGGCAATCCGGGAGGTCCCTATTAGGTGGTGAAAAAAAGCAAAAGCAAAAAGCAATCCGTTATGATTGTAGTATGAAGCAAACATAAACCAAAGTCTTTACTGGACAATTGGATAACATGGACTTGAAAATCGAGTCGAAATGGCGACATCTGCTGGACAAAGGTGGGTATTACAACCCAAGGTGAACTGTGCTGGGTCGCTAATCCATGTGAGCAGACAGGATCTAGGCCGGGAGTGCAGCATGGACAGCATGGACAGCATGGACAGCATGGGTTCACTGTGGCGCTACTTTGTGAAAATGGCTATTGAGTATACAAGTGTATCCAACAGAAAACAGAATGAGATTTAAAAAAAATAAATGGATGTAATATTCTACTCACTCTTATTCCTTTTGGGCCAGATGGTCCGGATGGTCCATCACCACCCTGAGAGAGAGAGAGAGAGAGAGAGAGAGAGAGAGAGAGAGAGAGAGAGAGAGAGAGAGAGAGAGAGAGAGAGAGAGAGAGAGAGAGAGAGAGAGAGAGAGAGAGAGAGAGAGAGAGAGAGAGAAATTAAATCAAGATAAAACATGGGAAGTAAAATCACATTGATTGATATCCAAGCACGTACAGTATATTAATAAATAATGACGTATTCCCTATCCTAAAAATGCTTAATACCAGTAATAGCGGTGGAGGCTTATTTGATTGAGCAACATATGCCACGTTTAGGGTCTTAGAAATATATTGACATTTTAAACTTGGAATGTCATTCTTTTTTAAAAGGGATTTTTGTTATATTGTAGATACTGATGACATATTTCACCTTTTCTGATGATTTAAAAACAATGAGGGCGAGCTATGCTAATGATTTGGCAAATTTTTACACCAAATTAAGAAAATATTTTATTTACAAAAAAAAAAAAAGTGACATTCCCGATATTAAGCAGTTGATTGCTATCGCACACGTTTCGCTAATAACCTGAATGACGTGTGTTGAGTTTTTCAGTGAGGACATCGCCTCCTATTCATCTTGAATGACATGTGTTGAGTTTTTCTTTGAATGACGTGTGTTGAGTTTTTCAGTGAGGACATCACCTCCTATTCATTTCCCCAACTGTCTTCCCTCTTCCTGCATCCAGCCTCTTTGGTGGAGCGTCCCAGAAGCGGTGCCACAGCTAGTGACTACAGATGACAGCAGGGCCGGCCGCTGCCTCTGCTCAAGTGCCTGACAGAACCAGCGGCGCTTACGCTACATTTAGTTTAATAACAGCTGCAGAACTCCAGAACTATTTGGAATGTCTGACCAGTGTGTGTTATGCACCATGATCTTGGTTACTCCTGTGTCACTGTGCATGCAGGTGATTGCTGCTAATTGGCTGATTGCTGCTAATTGGACACCTGGCTGGGAGGTTCAAAGGCACTTCCTCACCCACACATGCAGGGTGACTGTTGCTAGAAGAGATTGTGTAAACAGTGTCTCTTCCCTTGCCACCATTTTTTATCTTTAGTTTGAGCTAGTTATCATAATTAGAATAGTCTTTTGGTTTAAACACAGACCATTGATGTCTGTGTGCACTAATGTTGCTTCCCTTTGAGCCAGGGTCGTAACAGTTGGGCACTCGTCCGGGAGTGAATTTGGAAAACAGATACCCCTAGAATTTGTTTGTTGTTGTTTTTTTTTGCATGGTGTGTCTTGGTGCTGTAGTTTGGGTAGTGATCGTTACATGTTGTGTAACGTGGGGGCTTGAGCCGGTCTTCAAACAGGTGAGTATGCCCTTATTTTTGTGATTTTGACTGGCAGTTCTTCGTTTGACTGCAGTGTAGATGTAGAAGCTGTGAGTAGTCATATCAGATTATAAGGGGCACCTGTTTGACTTTGTTTATTATTATAATTTTTTTTGTGTAACACAGGGATGTTTTGTTGAAGGCATGTGCAGGTAGCGCCATGGGTGTGCGGTTTCCTGCTTGTTTGAATAGCCTACCTGTTAGCACCTGACCTCCTGCACGTATGACACATCTGCTTATTTCAGGGTGGTTGAATTATTTGCAACCTAGAAAGGTGCGCTCAGTAGAGCACACATCTCCACCAGGTCGCACGCCGAACACACAGGCGGACAGGCACAAAAACTGACTGCTCTCCTTATACTTATTAGTATTAGCATTAGCATGTTAACACTAACAAGGGGTGCTTCAGTGGTGCTTCAGCAGTGCTTCAGCTGTGCTTCAGCGTGCTTCAGTGGTTCTTTATGGTTCTTCATGGTTCTTCAGTGGTTCTTCGTGGTTCTTCAGTGGTTCTTTAGTGTTTCTTCAGTGGTTCCTTAGTGGTTCTTCAGTGGTTCTTTAGTGGCTCTTTAGTGGTTCTTCAGTGGTTCTTCGTGATTCTTCAGTGGTTCTTCAGTGGTTCTTCAGTGGTTCTTTAGTGGTTCTTCAGGTAAATTGTGTGTATGCTAGGGTGCTTTTGGCAGCTTTTGGTAACTCTAAAGCAGGGCTAGTCAACTAAATTGTTCAGGGGGCCACATTGTCAGAAACCCAAGGGGCCAGGGGCCGGACTGCCACGGCGCCTCCCCATGCTATGAATATATGTACACTTGACACAACACGCAACCACATTTTCACAACTTTTATTTAACTACATTGCAAAAGTAGTATACTTTTAAAAAAAAGTGCTTAATTTATGTGCCACATCTGCAACATCTCCTGCAAAAAGTGCTTCATTTATGACTGTGCAACAACTGCAACATCTCCTCTTCAACATTTCAATATAAAAATAAAATAAAAAACAAACAACTGCATGATGTGCATCTGAACATTCTAACATCAACACTTGAACAAAAAAACACATTTATAGTGCAGCTGAGCTTATGAAAAAGTGCTTCATGTCTGTGCAACAACAGCAAATCACAGCATCTTATTAGCACTTATTGTCCACTCTTAACTCTCAAACATCAGGGGGGGTGGGGGGCAGACAGGCCTAGCCTACATACACACATCTAATGAGAGAGATTGCACTTCTTTGACTGGGCAATGGCAGAGAAAGAGGGTTCATAGGAAGTGAGGGCTACCCGCAAACAGTGATGCAAATGCTAATTTGTCAAGGAGGCACGTTGCTTGTTTTAATGGCATTCATGTGAGAGAAACTGAATTCACAGGTGTATGTTGAGCCAAACATTGTTAGCACAGATATTGCCAGCGTTTTTATTTTGGGGAATGTGTTGACATGAATACACTTTATCCAAAATGTTGTGGTGGATTCATTCTCAAGTGCCTGCTTCAGAGCAGATGATGCTTGCATGTAAATTATTTCAAGTTGCAGGAGACCTTCATCAATGTGAAGTGATGCAAGGAACTCTTGTCCTTTTGTGGAAATAGCAGCTACATTGGCAAATGGGTTGCTCACAAAATGCATCAATTCTCTGGGCATGTCAAATTCATCAAATCGACTTGCAAAGTTTTCCCTCAATTTATCAATGAAATCTGTCATTAATTGAGTGACCTTTGGCTCAATTGTGCGTGTGAACGTTGACATGAAAAGAAAAAAGTTAAAAAGAAATATTAAATATATATATATTTTTAATTATCATGTAATCTTTTGCGGGCCGGTCAGAATCATCCCGCGGGCCGGATCTGGCCACCAGTTGAATAGCCCTGCTCTAAAGTGAGTAGTTTGTGGCGCTGAAAACTACTGCCTTGGGGACTTTGAGGGCTATACTCATTGAGGAGCAGGTGCTTGTGGCAAAGGTGGATGAGCCTCTTTTGTCTGAGGTATCTCCACAACTCTCTGGTGTGGCGGAAGGTGTTGCCATTGATTGGGGCCCTAGGGAGTTAGCATTTAAGGAAAAACAGCTACAACAAGAGCGTGAGCTTAGGGAACAGCAGCAGCAACAAGAGCGTGAGCTTAGGGAACAGCAGCTACAGCAAGAGCGTGAACAGCGTGGGCTTGAGGAGAAACAAATGTTGCAAGAGCGTGAGTTTAAGTTGCTAGAGCACGAACGTGCACTGAAGGAGCTTGAATTTAAGCATGCTGCCTTGCAGGCAGGTTCTCTGCATTCAGAGTCGTGTTCCGGTTTTGATGTCGGCAAAAATATTAGGATGGTGCCTCCTTTTTTTGAGAAGGATGTGGATAGGTATTTTCCCCTTTTTGAACGGGTGGCAACCACGTTGAAGTGGCCTAATACGGCCTGGACGCTGCTGCTGCGGTGTGTTCTCGTTTGCAAGGCATAGGAGGCGTATACTACTCTGTCCCTTGAACAGAGTGCTGACTATGAGCTTGGTAAAGCTTCCATATTGAGGGCTTATGAGTTAGTCCCAGAGGCCTATCGTCAGCGTTTTAGAGGCTTTCGCAGGTCGGAGGGACAGTCGTATGTTGAATTTGGAAAAGAGAAGGAGAACCTATTTGATAGATGGTGCACCTCGCAGAAGGCAGAGTCAAGGGAGCAGCTTAGACAGTTGATTCTCCTAGAGGAATTTAAAAGATGTGTTCCTGATACTGTTTCCACTAATCTAAACGAGCGTAAGGTGTTGGAGATAGGCGACGCTGCTGTCTTGGCTGATGAGTTTGTGTTAACACACAAGTCCGTCTTTGTGGAGGAATACCGTGTTGAGTCCAGGGGTAGGCGTCCTTTTCAGGGGGGCCGTTTTCCCAAAACCTGTGTCTGCTGGTCAGTTTACTTCACCTCCTAGGCATGGTGGTTCTGCTAGTGCATTCCCAGAGGGGATTATATGTTTCTACTGTAAGGAGCCTGGTCATATCGTTGCTGGGTGCCCTGTGCTTGAACAGAAAAAATGTCAAGACTGTGGCTCTGGTAGAAACCGTATGCAGAACACCTATGCCGACGTTAGAGGGTGATGGGGGAAGTATCAAAGGTGTGGACAAAGAGCTCGAGGGCTCCTCAAGGTTTATGATGGATGGCTTTGTTTCCCTGACTGATGCCCTAGAGTCAAAGCAGGCTATAACAATATGGAGAGATACAGGAGCTTTTCAGTCCCTCATTCTGGAGGGTATTTTGCCGTTTTCAGAAAAGTCTTCATTGCATTCCGGTGCCGTTGTTCAAGGCTTTGGAGGAGGCTTTGTGGATGCACCTTTGCATGAGGTCACACTCAACTCTCCCTTATTATCAGGCAATGTTGTCGTGGGGGTATGTTCTCACATTCCCATAAGAGGTGTGTCCTTCATTCTAGGGAATGATTTGGCTGGTGACAAAGTGCTGGCTACTCCAGTTGTAATTCCCATTCCTGTGGTTTCTGAGGTCCCTGATGAGCTGGCACAGAAACATCCAGGAGTGTTCCCTGTGTATGCTGTGACATGGGCAATGTCAAAGGACAAAAGTGATGTTGTTGATACTTCAAATTGTGACATTACACTTGGTGACACGTTCTTTGTTGACTTGGAAAGTGACCCTGTTGAGGGATTTGGGAAGGTGATACCATCTCATGAGGAGCTAGCGCTAGAGCAAAATAGAGATGTCTCCCTTGTCGTCCCTCTTTGAAGTGGCCGCTTTTAACCGTGAGATGGCGCGGCGTAGTTTAAGTAATGCAGGTGCAGGCGTTGTTGTTGAAGGTTTTGGAATGCACACTATGAATGTACCTCTGCATAGTGCTTGTTCTTCTTTGTGCCCTAGTGTCGGGCCCGGTGGTGGAACCGAAGGTGACCTGCGTGCCGGATACGCATGTGGCAGGAGATGACCTCGGCAGCGCAGTGTCTCAAGGTCTTCCCAGCCTGTACGGTGGCTGAGGCCACGGACCGAATTGGAGGATGAGTGTGGGAAGGATGCTATGAGAAATGTTGCTGATTCAGGTGGCACCATTTCTGTTAGTGTTTCTGGTGTTTCATGCACCGTTCTGGTTGAAGAGGCTACAAAGGCCCTGACTTAAAGGATAACTCCACTTTTTTTTTTTTAAATTCGCTTATTTAACATCTTCCCTGGAGTTAGACAAGAAGATGCATACCTTTTTTTGTCTCTGTGCGTGCATTTTAGCTTTTGGGAATAGACGCTCCGTTAGCATAGCTTAGCTTCATCACTGGAAGTGGGGGAGGACAGTAGCCTTACAAGTGCCTTACAGTGTATTGCAAGGTCTGACATTGACCAAACTTGATATGCATGACCTTGGTGGGCTCTAGGTCAACTCCTGAAAAGGGGGTCAATGTCAGACCTTGCAATACATTGTAAGGCACTGTAAGGCTACTGTCCTCCCCCACTTCCAGTGATGAAGCTAAGCTATGCTAATGGAGCGTCTATTCCCAAAGCTAAAATGCACGCACAGAGACAAAAAAGGTATGCATCTTCTTGTCTAACTCCAGGGAAGATGTTAAATAAGCTAATTTAAAAAAAAAGTGGAGTTATCCTTTAAGCTACCAGCCTTCCCACAGTAGCTCTACTGTACATGATGTTTCACTTGTAGGCAGGATGATCCCAGTATGTCAGTTGATGATTCTAATGATGATTCACGACCTAGTCTAATGAGAGGCAACCATTTTGATCGTGACGTAGTTGATGTGTGTGCCACCATTTTTGAGTCATGACGTTGGTTTATGTGCCGCCATTTTGAATCGTGAGAATGTCATAGCTGTTTCCAGTTTGATGCCTCTTTTTGACAGGTCGGTATGGGTGGAGCGGCCTGTTCAAACAAAGTTTTTGTTTTGGGATGATCTGTTCATGGGGTGGATTGGCTTTTAGGCCTGGCGCCTCAGTAGAACAGGTGGTGGTGAAGACAGATCGGATGTTCCCACCAGATTCACTCCATCTGGGTCCAGCAGGATACATTTTGAGGGGGGGGCTCATTTAGCCAAGAGTCGGGGAGATGTTGTTTGTATTAAACAACATTGTCGAATGTTCTCGTGTGGGGAGCATTCGACAACGTTGATGGTCTTGTTCGACAGGGGCCGACCCATTGCCGCTTTGTGGTAGTGACTCACTGTTTGTGATTTGTTGTGTAGTGGTTGCCTCCTGGGCAACCATTTTGGTGGGGGAAGTGTTATGTACCCATGATCTTGGTTACTCCTGTTGTCACTGTGCATGCAGGTGATTGCTGCTAATTGGCTGATTGCTGCTAATTGGACACCTGGCTGGGAGGTTCAAAGGCACTTCCTCACCCACACATGCAGGGTGACTGTTGCTAGAAGAGATTGTGTAAACAGTGTCTCTTCCCTTGCCACCACTTTTTTATCTTTAGTTTGAGCTAGTTATCATAATTAGAATAGTCTTTTGGTTTAAACACAGACCATTGATGTCTGTGTGCACTAATGTTGCTTCCCTTTGAGCCAGGGTCATAACAGTGTGTCTGACTCTTAATTATTATTATCATCCCAGCTTCGAGATAGCAGACCCTCACTCCTGCACCTTGTGTATACTGTTTATTTTTCTCATATTTTTCATGCTTCAGAATTAATAAAAACATTGTACACTGTTTTCTCATATTTCTATATTCAGATTTTACTTTATTGCCTATAATTTATGTATTTCTTCTATTACCTTGCCCCATACCTGTACTCCCCTTCTACCATGCTGCTTCATGTTCAGAATTAATAAAACATTGTACACTGTTTTCTCATATTTCTATATTCAGATTTTACTTTATTGCCTATATTTATGTATTTCTTCTATTACCTTGCCCATACCTGTACTCCCCTCTCCCATGCTGCTATGACGCTTGAAATTTCCCCAAGGGGGTCAATAAAGGAATATCTTATCTTAGTTTCATGGTCAAGGGTCGTTCCCCCCCCCCATTAACTTACCTTCTCTCCGCGGCCTCCGATGGGACCCTCAGGCCCAGGGAACCCAGGGACTCCCGGCTGCCCCTGGAGACCGGGGAAGCCCCTCTCCCCCTGCAGGGCAGGAGAAACACATGCTGTTATGTCCTCTCCTCCACTGAAGACATCCTCAGTCCACCTCTAGTCAAGCTCTTTGCCGACCCGACAATTGGCGATTTCATTGAGAAAAAAAAAACCAACCAAACCAAACCAACGGGTGAATCGACTATGAAGGTTCGGTCCTACACTGTAGATGACCTACATCACATGGATAACACTATGGATACTAACTAATAAAACACAGGATATGATTTGATTATCCATTGTGCCATAAATAAATTAAATAATAAAAATAAATGGTGCATTTATATAGCGCTTTTATCCAAAGCACTTTACAATTTTGTTCCTCACATTCATTCACCCATTCACACACCGATGGTGGAGGCAACCATGCAAGGTGCCAACCTGCACATCGGAAGGAATTAGGGGTTAAGTGCCTTGCTCAAGGACACTTTGACACGCTGCCCCGGGAGGAGCGGGTATAGAACCAGAAACCTTCCGACTACCAGACGACTGCTCTACCTCCTGAGCCACTGTCGCCCCTAAACAAGGGCCAGCAAGCTTTACATCTGTATCAGATTTAGATAAGTTCACTTACATCTGTATCAGATTTAGATAAGTACACTTACATCTGTATCAGATTTAGATAAGTACACTTACATCTGTATCAGATTTAGATAAGTACACTTACATCTGTACCAGATTTAGATAAGTACACTTACATCTGTACCAGATTTAGATAAGTACACTTACATCTGTACCAGATTTAGATAAGTACACTTACATCTGTACCAGATTTAGATAAGTACACTTACATCTGTATCAGATTTAGATAAGTACACTTACATCTGTATCAGATTTAGATAAGTACACTTACATCTGTACCAGATTTAGATAAGTACACTTACATCTGTATCAGATTTAGATAAGTACACTTACATCTGTATCAGATTTAGATAAGTACACTTACATCTGTACCAGATTTAGATAAGTACACTTACATCTGTACCAGATTTAGATAAGTACACTTACATGATCTGTATCAGATTTAGATAAGTACACTTACATCTGTACCAGATTTAGATAAGTACACTTACATCTGTACCAGATTTAGATAAGTACACGATGGGCTGTTCTCAACTTGAGATGATCTTAGTCAAGTAAAAATAGCCATTGGATTTCATGGGCCGATCAATTAACTGATTCGACCAACAAGTCTGTGAAATTGTCTTTTTCGGCCGGCGTGGAACAACCAGGAGGACCGCACGGACTCCGTTATACAAATCTAATTCAAAATGATAATGATGTAATTTGTGATGAACTGCGACCAATGTGGCGACAGGAATGAGCAGAGGACTAATATTCATCCCCCTACATTGCAAATCAAGAAGACTATGGCAAATAAAACAATCTTAAGTCAGATAATCATCAGTCTGTAGTAACATCAGTGCCTCTTATTTATTTACTTCTTGACATGGTATTTCTATAGCAAAGTTGTATCAGTGAATGGGCACTTCTGCATCTTTCCACCCCATCAACCAATAATTATGGCGGCCGTGTGATTGAGAATTTATTGTGTGAAAGATCCATAGTCGATCAAGATTTTGACAACAGATTTGTTGAAAAAGTGGCAGCCCTGGTATAAACACACACACACACACACACACACACACACACACACACACACACATACTGTACATACACACTATGATTAGCACACACATATCTCATATCAAATATACAGTAGAGTAGGAAGACCCTCACTCTGCAGTGAGCACATACAAACAGAACCTTTGACATGCCTGCAGTGGTTGCACTGTAACCTAAGTGGAATGGACCTTTTCACAGACGTGTTGTAGGGTAAAGATGAGTTGCTATAATAATATTCATGATGCCACTTGATGCCAGTGTTTCCAGCAGCACTGATATTACTAGTGACTACTGTAGTTGTCAATGCTGGTACACTGGCACATCGAAATCAAGCGTACCCATTATTAATGTGACATACAGTGCATTCAGAAAGTATTCAGCCCCCTTCACTTTATGTTGTTGTTGTTCATTTTAATGATTCGATTAAATCAATCTCTACACAATATTTCTTATTGTTAAAACAAGTTTGTTTTAATTGACTGGCATAAACCACATGGGATGGGACTGGCATAAACCACATGGGACTGGCATAAACCACATGGGACTGGCATAAACTACATGCGACTGGCATAAACCACATGGGACTGGCATAAACTACATGGGACTGGCATAAACCACATGGGACTGGCATAAACTACATGAGACTGGCATAAACCACATGAGACTGGCATAAACTACACAGGACTGCCATAAACCACATGGGACTGGCATAAACTACATGAGACTGGCATCAACCACATGAGACTGGCATAAACCACATGGGACTGGCATAAACCACATGGGACTGGCATAAACGACATGAGACTGGCATAAACCACGTGGGACTGGCATAAACTACATGAGACTGGCATAAACCACATGGGACTGGCATAAACCACATGGGACTGGCATAAACCACATGGGACTGGCATAAACCACAGGGGACTGGCATAAACCACATGGGACTGGCATAAACTACATGAGACTGGCATCAACCACATGAGACTGGCATAAACCACATGGGACTGACATAAACCACATGGGACTGGCATAAACGACATGAGACTGGCATAAACCACGTGGGACTGGCATAAACTACATGAGACTGGAATAAACCACATGGGACTGGCATAAACCACATGGGACTGGCATAAACCACAGGGGACTGGCATAAACCACATGGGACTGGCATAAACCACGTGGGACTGGCATAAACTACATGAGACTGGCATAAACCACATGAGACTGGCATAAACTACACGGGACTGCCATAAACCACATGGGACTGGCATAAACTACATGAGACTGGCATAAACCACATGAGACTGGCATAAACCACATGGGACTGGCATAAACCACATGGGACTGGCATAAACAACATGAGACTGGCATAAACCACGTGGGACTGGCATAAACTACATGAGACTGGCATAAACCACATGGGACTGGCATAAACCACATGGGACTGGCATAAACCACATGGGACTGGCATAAACCACAGGGGACTGGCATAAACCACATGGGACTGGCATAAACCACGTGGGACTGGCATAAACTACATGAGACGGGCATAAACCACATGGTACTGGCATAAACCACATGGGACTGGCATAAACCACATGGGACTGGCATAAACTACATGGGACTGGCATAAACCACATGCGACTGGCATAAACCACATGGGACTGGCATAAACTACATGAGACTGGCATAAACCACATGGGACTGGCATAAACTACATGGGACTGGCATAAACCACATGAGACTGGCATAAACTACATGGCACTGGCATAAACCACATGGGACTATTATGACTGTAAAGAGCAGACTATTGTGGTTCCATTGAACCCCTTTTCATTCAGATATCTGGAGGTCAGAGGTCAAGGGACCCCTTTGAAAATGGCCATGCCCATTCTTTCCCAGTCAAAATGTGACTACTGTACTAAACTATGGTTTACCCCCTTTTGCCGGTGAGCTAGCATGACACGGTCAGCATGTTCGGATTCCTTGCCATCTCTCGTTTCACACGATAGCACTATCTTCACTCAATCAAATACATTTAATATATTTTAAGTCTATGAAACAAACAAAATGTGGAAAGAGGTGAGTGGGGCCGAATACTTTCCGAAGGCACTGTCTATCAGTCCATAGCGTGGGAAATCTTTCAGTACAATCATTTCCAGGGTGGTGGTACTTTTGACAATGGCTACTGCTTCATAGGAAGTGAATGTCTGAAGTGAAGAATTAATAAGAGCGGAATTCAGTTGTTTCTGGATAGTTTATGTATGTGAATTGTTCTCCTGGTGATTGTGTTCCTTGTTGTTTCAATCTGTGTACGTTCTTGCTGTTATCTTTGTGTGTGTGTGTGTATGTGTGTGTGTGTATGAGTGTGTGTGTGTGTGTGTGTGTGTGTGTGTGTGTGTGTGTGTGTGTGTGTGTGTGTGTGTGTGTGTGTGTGTGTGTGTGTGTGTGTGTGTGTGTGTGTGTGTGTGTGTGTGTGTGTGTTATTCACTCACCTTAGTTCCTTTCACTCCACTACAGTCACACTTTGATCCTGCTGAGCAGCCATGACAAGCCTGTTAAATAGACATAGAGAAAGGGGGAGAGAGAGAGGGGGAGAGAGAAATAGGGAGAGAGAGATAGAGAGAGATAGGGAGAGAGAGAGAGAGAGAGAGAGAGAGAGAGACATTTTAATATTGCAAGTGGAAACCATTATGTGCCATTGAATATGCATCAATTTGAGTATGATTTTGAACACCAGCTTTTTTTTTATGCGAAGCTCCTCTATAATGTCACTAACTCACTCACTCATTCATTCAGTCAGTCACCGATTCATCCATTCACTCATCCATTCATTAATTCATTCATGCATTCACTCACTCACTCACTCACTCACTCACTCACTCACTCACTCACTCACTCACTCACTCACTCACTCACTCACTCACTCACTCGCTATGCCCCCTAGTGGTATCCCATAAGCATTATGTTGACATCAACATGATTCCACTTCCACACAACATCAACACAGGTGACCCAGAGACCACAGTATGAACGCTCCTGGTAGGAAAACATTAGGTTGAGCACCATTCAATTGTACTGACATTTAAAATAGTGTTTATAGGGCAGCACGTTTTTCTGTTTGTCCAAAACCAGGGTCGATGTGCGAAGTATTTATGTTACTGACATTCTGAGCCGTGTTTATACTGTAGCTAGGTTAGGGTGACCAAACGTCCTCTTTTGCCCGGACATGTCCTCTTTTCACGCCCTGTCCGGGGCGTCCGGGGGGGGTTTATAAATTCATGGAAATGTCCGGGGTTTCATTGTTTTTAAGTTTCAGTTTCAGTTTCACGGACCTTTGCGAGCATCTGAAGGCTCGGGACTGCATTTTTCGCCGAACATATACATTACCGAATTAAAGCGCTATTCGTTGCCGTTCGAATGCCATCTGAATTGCCCAAATCCGTGCCTCGGTTCTCGAGTTACATGCCGATATGTCAGGCGTGCGCCAGATTATCACCCCGGACTCCCGGAGAAGCATGCAGCTGCAGAGCCGCAGAGCCGCAGAGCAAGTAATAAACAGATTAAAAAACAAACAAGCAGGAGTATAGAATGAAGTGTAAACGTATGTATTCCTACCCCCTTGATTGATTGATTGAAAACTTTATTAACAGATTGCAGAATGGGTACAATACAGTACGGCTCAATACACACAATTGTTAAGGGGATGCAGACCAGAGAAAGACTTTCGTCTTGTTTACATCAGGGTCCCCCATTTTCAATTCATCATATGACATACATGACATACAGATAGACAGTATTCAATATACCTTCACACTCTATTATCTTATGCAACTCATATTCACTCCACAAACTGAAATATACATACATTGTTGAATGAACAGCCTGTTTCTTGAAGTTAGACTCTCCTCTAAATTGTAACCCCCCCTCTCTATAACAGCATTTTTGGATGTTACCCGGGAGTGAATTGTTTCATGCTTTAAACATGATTTGTGCAGTCTTAAATTCAGCCAGGTCCCAGAGTTTCATGGCATGTGATTTAAAAAATAGTGTGTTTGTGTGTTCCAGATATCCTACCTTATTGATAATCAAATCAAAATCAAATGTATTTGTAAGGCCCGACAGCACACGTTCATGTCCCTTCAGGCCCATGTCCCTTCAGGCTATGGATTTGCAGTGTTTTCCAGCTTATACAAAAAATATATATATTATTTTGGAATATTGCAACTATACTACACAAAAACGTGAGTACACAAGTTCAACTCATGTTCAGCCCTATGTTACTCATTAGCACTAAAAGTGATTTTTCTTTATTGTGTACGAAACTTGAGAATGTTATCTTTCAAAAGAGACCAGGCTTATGCATGTGCTATAAGCATACAGTATAAAGATAAGCTTTGCAAAAAAAGTATGCAGTCCTCAAGTTCAAGTATAAAAAAAGAATGGCCGCTTTTCTGGGTGCATGTTTCCAAGTATAATAAAACAATAAAGGCATCTTTGAGTAAACTTTTAGTAGAGATTCAAGATTCAAGAGGTTTATTCATCACATACAGTACAGTACACAAGACATAGTGAAATGAAGGTGGCCATGCCCGCTTCGATTGTGCAAAGTATAATTAAGTATCTCGAGGCTGGGGCCAGCATGTCCTCTTTTTTGGAAATCAAAATATGGTCACCCTAAGCTAGGTTAGCTAAGTATTTACGTTACTGACATTCTGAGCCGTATTTATACTGTAGCTAGGTTAGCTAAGTATTTATGTTACTGACATTCTGAGCCGTGTTTATACTGTAGCTAGGTTAGCTAAGTATTTACGTTACTGACATTCTGAGCCGTGTTTATACTGTAGCTAGGTTAGCTAAGTATTACGTTACTGACGTTCTGAGCCATATTTATACTGTAGCTAGGTTAGCTAAGTATTAGGTTACTGACGTTCTGAGCCATGTTTATACTGTAGCTAGGTTAGCTAAGTATTTACGTTACTGACATTCTGAGCCGTGTTTATACTGTAGCTAGGTTAGCTAAGTATTTACGTTACTGACATTCTGAGCCGTATTTATACTGTAGCTAGGTTAGCTAAGTATTACGTTACTGACGTTCTGAGCCGTATTTATACTGTAGCTAGGTTAGCTAAGTATTACGTTACTGACGTTCTGAACCATGTTTATACTGTAGCTAGGTTAGCTAAGTATTACGTTACTGACGTTCTGAGCCATGTTTATACTGTAGCTAGGTTAGCTAAGTAATTAAGTTACTGAAATTCTGAGCTGTGGTTAGCTACAGTATTTGGAGGAGAGAGAGAAAGAAAAGGCTCAGCCTGTAGTTGTTACTTAGAGTTACATTGTAACTTATGTTATCTTATCTTATCTAAGTATTTAAGTTAGTGACATGAGTTGTGTTTTGCTATTGGCTTTGGTGATTTGGAGGAGAGACAGGCATGATACTTTATGTAAGAGACCAGTTCAACATATAGGAGAACACTTTACATCTGCGAGACTGCGTGTCCTTGTTTATATACAAAAGCAAGTATAACCCAACAAACACTGATTTAATGCAATGTCATATTCAAGGTCCAAGACATTCCACCTACACAAGCAGTGGAGAAAGGAGTGTTTTCACCAACACCACTAAAGGGCGCTCCAACAAGTCACTGATATCCCTGAAGGAATTCATGTGGGACAGTGTTTGCGTGTGAGTGTATAGTAGGAGGGACAATGGGAAGAGGCACATTTCAACTACCATGTGTAGGTTGACCAAGGAAAGCAACTTTTTGAAATATGTCACAGCTTGCGCTTCCTATCTTTCCCACAGAGAGTAGCAAAAACATCGCA
>NC_140177.1:70512154-70522154 GCF_963971535.1 Notolepis coatsorum | reverse complement strand
CTCTGATGGTCTGAGGGAGTTCTAGTTTGAAAGCCACTGCTATTAGACCATGGGGTCCGTTCCGAATGTTTACAAATGCTTCCTTTCGTCTGTCCTCTGTCCTCGATTCCTCCCTTGTATATAAAGGGTGCACAGAAAGTAAAATTTCGCCAGGATCACTCTGTTTACTAAATGTACTATGTGTACTAAATACCTGTATGTCATGTATGTCCCTATGCCATAAATGTCATGTATGTTGTGTATGTCATAAATGTCACTATGAATTGAAAATGGGGGACCCTGATGTTTCTTTGTTTGTACTCCTGCTCCCGACTACTGTCAGCAACTTCGGGTTATTGAGAAGCGCTATATAAATTAAATTAATTATTATTATTATTATTATTATTAAACGTCTTTTTCTGGTCTGCATCCCCTTAACAATTGTGTTAATTGAGCCGTACTGTATTGTACCCATTCTGCAATCTGTTAAATAAAGTTTTCATTCATTCATTAATTCATTTAGTTTCATTTGTTTATAATCAGGTCTTGCCACCGCTACACGTTTTCTCTTAAGCTAGCTGCAAATCAACATTTTGTCCTTGTGTGGACTAGAGGACCAAAGTAAAACCGAAACCCAAGCTTCTGTCTTCGTTTAATGCTTGAAAAGGTTATAAAGAAAATAATAATGCTCATGCGTCACGTCGGCTTGGTTCCTACGCCCTCTTTTCTTTATCCTCCAATTCGCAACTGTTGCTTCCCTCTGACAAACATTGTCCGACGGTTGTGATTGGAGGAATCAAGAAAAGAGGGTGGGGTTTGAGATAGGAAAATGACCAGATAAACCCCAGGGATTAATGCAGTTATTATCTTATATTGCTTAGACTGTTGATTGAGGATTACTAACTAATCACACCATAAACATGGACTACTAACAAAAACCTCATACCATAACACATACACCGTAACATAAACCCCCCTGTAGCCTAATTAGTGTGTATTTCAGAATACAGTTCTGGCCTACAGTCAACAGTGTTAATGAGGTGGGAAGTGCTGCCTCATTGTACTTGTAATTGTACTGCTGTAGCCCTGCTTGTAAAACACTGTTGCTCTACACAACATCAAGACGTAGGTATAATTTTTTCCAGAGTGACGCAGCCGGCTCAGACTGGCAGGCACGTGCACACATAGAGCCCAAGGGGTGCTTGAGCACCTGCCCTTTTGAGCCTCATAAAAAGTGCCCTTTTTAAAAAAGAATCTCAGATTAATAATAATAATAATAATTATTTTTTTACCATTACGCATATAGACTTCCCTTCCAACTGAAAAATGTCAGGATAGAATTAAAATATTAGGTAAAGAGAGAGAGATGCCCCATATTCCATTGCAGTTTGCACGGCCTCCTCAGCGTGCCTCTCCGCGAACCTATACATTTTATGCATAGCGTGGGTGGTGATGATGATGATGATAGAAACCGCTGTGGCGCATACAGTTGAATGCTGGTATTACACTCAACAATACAGAATATACAGCACTTCTTGGGGTCTGTAGGGTAAGCACTTATTCCCTCCCCCCTGAACATTTATGGACATGTATGGGCATTTTAAGTCAGTGATAAACGTGTCTTTCAAGGATAATTGAGCTCCTGCACTGATTATTATAGTTCAATATTCAATATTTGATCACCAAAACCCCCCAAAAAGCATAAAAAAGGGGCCCCCCCGCCCAAAAAGGGCCCTTCAAAATTGGGCTTGCACGCTGCGCGCACTCGGTTATACCACACAGGTGTAGTGCCCTTTTCAGCCTTTGAGGACCTGCCCCTCTAAAGTCCTGTGCACGTCCCTCCAGACTGGCACATGAGCATGATCACGCACGGACGCGCGCACATGCACACATTCTTCAATGCATGTGCCTGCGTGTGGACATTCAAGCGTATGCACGTGAGTGAGCGTGTGTGTGCGTGTGTGTGAATGAGTCAGTGTACATGCATGCTGTTGCCGTGAGGGTCAGTGTGTATGTGATTGTGTGTGTGTGTATGTGTGTGTGTGTGCATGCATGATATGTGTCAGTGTGTGTGTGTGTGTGTGTGTGTGTGTGTGTGTGTGTGTGTGTGTGTGTGTGTGTGTGTGTGTGTGTGTGTGTGTGTGTGTGTGTGTGTGTGTGTGTGTGTGTGTGTGTGTGTGTGTGTGTGTGTGTGTGTGTGTGTGTGTGTGTGGAAGTGTTGTTACAAGCCCAGGATCTTCAGATTAGTCTCTGGTCTAGTTCAGTTCAATGCGGTTGTCTCTCCCATGCCCAAGCCCCGCCCCACAGTCCTCCATCTCTCCTCTCTCTCTCTCATCCTTCCCTTCTCTCTCACTCTCTCTCTCCATTGCTCCCTCCATCAAACTCTCTCTCCCTCTCCCTTGGACCCTGAAGACAGATGCATTTCCTAATCTCACCTCACATTCTCTAAACTAACATGTTTTGGTTACTCCTCCTAGCATTGGATGACACACACTTCTATCTCTCTCTCTCGCTCTCTCTCTCTCTCTCTCTCTCTCTCTCTCTCTCTCTCTCTCTCTCTCTCTCTCTCTCTCTCTCTCTCTCTCTCTCTCATTCAGCATTCTCTCCCTCAGACACTCCCATCTTTATCTCATAGACCTAACCCTTGACCTTTCACCTCAACAGAAAGGTTGCTGGTTCAAGTCCACCACCCCGTACCGGCGCGGGGGAGAACCTGGGAACAATGAAGAGAAGAAGCATTCTCCCTCAACAACCATTTCCACCGATGTGCCCTTGAGCAAAGCACTTCACTATACTGCCAGCTTCGCCTATTAAGAGTATGAGGCTGTGGTGGTGCTGGGCAGCGGCTAGGTGTGTGTGTAACAGAGAAAGAGAAAGCATGTGAATAACTTTCCTGTTACCTCTCGTCGCCTGGGCCATTGCTGTAACTGTAACTAAAATGTTCTTGGTGAACTTGCTTGGTTAAATAAATATAAGTATATCCTCCACATACAGTCTTGCTAGGGTGACCCCTCTGCACAAAAAGGGCAGCAAATTAGACCCAGGCAACTACCGCCCTGTTTCTATTCTCACCTCCATCTCGAAAGTCATGGAAAAAATAGTCTACGAACAGGTCGAAAAGTACCTAGCGGAAAAAAATCTAATCTACGAATTCCAATCTGGCTTCAGAACATCCCACTCCACTGACACATGCCTTCTCTATTTGAATGACCACATCAAACAAGAGGTGGACGCAGGCAAATACTGCGGCATGGTCATGCTGGACCTACAAAAGGCCTTTGACACGGTCAATCACTCCATTCTGATTGACAAGCTAAAAGCAATTGGTTTTGATAGTCTATCAGTGAGCTGGATGCAATCCTACCTTGAGGGGAGGGAACAGATGGTGGAGGTAAACGGTACCCTATCCCCCCCTCTCACAGTGAGCTGTGGTGTTCCACAAGGAAGCATACTAGGACCGCTACTGTTCCTAATTTATGCAAATGACATGTCGTCAGCTTGTGACTGCAACTTGTTCCTGTTTGCGGACGACTCAGCCCTGCTGGTCTCTGACAAGAACAAGTTACAGGTTGAAAAAACCCTCAGCTCGGAACTAGGCAGAATCTGCATATGGCTCGCTGATAACAAACTATCATTACACATGGGCAAAACAGAGTCCATTCTCTTCGGTTCAAATAACAAACTCAGCAAGACCGACGGCTTCTCAGTTACAGTGGGTGACAATATTGTCACAAGGAAAGATGAAATTACCTACCTGGGTTCCATCCTAGAGGCTAATCTCTCCTGTGACAAAATGGCATCCAATGTAATAAAAAAAGTCAACCAACGAACTCGATTCTTGTACCGGATCTCCTCTCTGGTAAACAAGAATACCCTGAAGACTCTGGCAGGAGCACTCATTCAGGGGTACTACGACTATGCTTGCACCTCATGGTACCAAAGCACCTCAAAGGCGCTAAAAACAAAATTACAAACATCTCAAAACAAACTGGTCAGACTACTGCTTGACCTTACTCCTAGAACCCACCTCACCCCTGCCCACTTTGACAACCTAGGATGGCTTAGAGTAGATGACAGAGTACAGCAACTTGCAATGGGCCTGGTCTACAAGATACACTACACGACCAAGGTACCCATGTACATGGCAAAATACTTCCCAAAGGTCAGTGAATACCACGATCACAACACCAGAGGGAGCTCCACAAATCATGTTAAACCCAGATTCGGCTCAAATAAGGGACTAAACACGTTTCGCAATTATGCCACATCAATGTGGAACGCCCTACCCAAAGCTGTAAAGGAATGTGGATCACTACCCACTTTCAAAACCTCTCTCAAGAGACACCTACGGGAGACTGCAATTCAACACTGGCCCCTGTAAATATCCTAACCCAACCCCCTCCAATGTACAGTCATTTACCTAGTATGGTTTTGTCAATAGTCCAATGTACAATTTTGTTTGTTTGTACAGAGTCTCCCCCCCCTCAATGTACAGTTTTGCTTGTTTATACAGTGTGCCCCCCCCCCCCCCCCCCCCAACCACCTCCAATGTAAATTACCCAGTATGGTTGTCAATATCCCAGTGTACCCAACCCCCCCCACCCAACCTCCTCCAATGTACAGTTTCTACGTCAAATGTATATACTCCCTTTTCTTGACTCCTTCTGTATCACAAACAGTACTGTATTTGCAAATCTGGTATGTCATAAATGTATAGATGTAGCAGTACTGACTATCTGTATGTCATGTATGTCATATATGTCCTGATGAATTGAAAATGGGGGACCCTGGTGGAAACAAGACGAAAGTCTTTCTCTGGTCTGCATCCCCTTAACAATTGTGTGTATTGAGCTGTACTGTATTGTACCCATTCTGCAATCTGTTAATAAAGTTTTCAATCAATCAATCAATCAAGTCTCATATCCTAATGTCTCTCTCTAGATATCCCCCCTTGTCCCCCTCCCTCTACCCTCTCCTCTACCCCCACAACATGGCCGGGCCATGTAATCCACTTAGGAAGGTCAGTGAGCTCTAGATATGTGCCCACCCTCTCTCTCACTCTCTCTCTCTCTCTCTCTCTCTCTCTCTCTCTCTCTCTCTCTCTCTCTCTCTCTCTCTCTCTCCCTCTCTCTTCCCTCCTCTTTTTCTCGACACGCAGGCCTCCTGGGTAAAGGGGGCCATGCATGCCGACCGCAGCCTGCCTGCCAACGTGCACCGTGCTCTGGCCGCTGGGGTGACAACGAGCCCTGGCTTGACTGGAGGTTCTGTGGGATAAATGTCTGTAGGTAGACTGTTTTAATGTTGCTGGCTGCATGCACTAATGCAGACAGATGAACGTGTCTATCTATCCTTGATAAGCTTACAGTATAAGCTTTCAGGAAGTGAGATAAAAAGTATTATTTTCGGGGCAACTAGGGCTGTCCGCAAAATAGTCTTATTGTCAGCTTGTCATATTGTCAACTAATCGATGTGCTAATGTGCTTATTTAGTAAGACATCAATCATTCAGCACGAAAAACAACAACAAAAACAGATCCACTAAAAAGCTGTTTGTTGACAAAGACCGGCTGATTAATAGACGAAGAAGGAGGAGTCCTGCTGGTTTTCAAGTTCGAACATTTTGCGTCGCAAATGTGATTAAAAATCAATTGGAATAGGAATGACACAAAATGGCTGATTTGTGTCATTGTGTCAAAACAAATAGGCCGTATGGTGAAGGCTAGATTGAAAGATAGATTGGTGTAGATTTAGGAACAAAAAGTTCTCCATTGACAAAATAGCCCATTTTGCGCAATCATAATTTCGGGACTAGATCTTTCCTCGCGAACGGATATTTGGTCACTGCAGAGTTTTATTTGACGCAATTGGTGCGAGTTTGGTCACGTATCTTGCGCTCGACCAATAGCAGCTCTCACAAAAAGAGCTGCTATTGGTCGATCCGGTGTCAACAAAATCTACAGACTAACGTTACATCAGAACAGGATGAAAATGGACAGAAAACACCTTCTAAAGTTCGCAAAAAGCTTTCTAAACAATGTTATATGCATCTCACGTCCGTTCAGAAAGAACGTGTACAAGATTGTACACAGACACGGTGGGATAGATATAGAAATTGCGTCCAACGGTGGCTTAACCTACCAGTCCAGAATCATACCATTGTGGAGACATACAAATATTGTTTAGAGATAGATTTGTGTCATACATGTCATGATGATGTATGTTGTGTATGTCATAAATGTCATGATGAATTTAAAATGGGGCACCCTGATGTAAACAAGACAAAAGTCTTTCTCTGGTTTGCATCCCCTTAACAATTGTGTGTATTGAGCCGTACTGTATTGTACCCATTCTGCAATCTGTTAATAAAGTTTTCAATCAATCAAGATAAGATATTCCTTTATTGGTCCCATTGGGGAAATTCAGGCAGCATGGGGGAGGGGAGGTACAGGTAGTAAAAACAAGCAGTGTAAACAATATAACAAGTCAATATTATTAACTAACTAACTAACTAACTGAAATATACAGTATTCACATAAGGTGCAGTATGCATACGGTAGTGTTATTGTCCTTTTTAGGTTCCTAGTAGTTGTAGTTGGATGTATGGCAGCCGTCCCTGCCCACTGTTGTGGAGCCTGATGGCCGCTGGTATGAAGGACTGACCGGATTCGTCACAAACATACACAACTAACACAAGTTTAAAGTTTCAAGTTTGTTTATTATTTATCACAATAAAATACAGGTACTTTACGATGAAATGCTTGTTTCTGTATGAGCCCCTGAGAGTGTGCTTCATACAGTAAAAAAAGTAAGTAAGTAAAGAGGAATATTCAATATACATATTGTTGTGAAGGGCCAGATTAAACCGAATATATATATTTATTTATATATATATATTTAATTGTATTTGTATATTCTCTAATATTCCCTGATATCCCTTGTATATTCCTTGTACAATATGCATTGAATATCCATTCTAGCCTACTGAACATCCCATAATAGTCTCCATTCTACTATTGGTCGAGACCTTGGTGCCAGGCTGCCATACCCCTCAGACCCAGTTCAAACGTACCGCTCGACATGTACGAACAAGTCCTAGTTCCGCGTAGGAATTTGGCTACCGCACCACTAATGGGACTATTTGTTCATAGTGCGTATATATACTGCGCTACTAAAGTAGGACTTTCTTTTCAGTCCAGTTTCTTACCCTCCAATAGAGTCACAGACGTAAAGCCTCCCCGCGATGCCACGTGTGGGAGTAAGGCCAAGTTCGGCCTACCATCGGTATTGAGACATCGTGTATATTAATATTTGAATAGTCATATTTGGCACTATATCGTCGAGTTGGACGTAGTCTATTAACACTTTGGCTGCCATGGGTTAAATTAATGATATACCATAGATTGCCAGCGCTATTTGTCTATGGAGAACGTCCCCTTCTTTGCAGGGCTATAACTTTTTAAATTCTATTGCTACATTGCCATTATTAGGGCCCATTCAAAGTCCTATATGTATTGTTCATTGTGTAGCAACGTTAAACTTTTTCATTCACATATTCATAGTAAAGTATGGTCTAATGTATAAGTATGTTTTCATCTCTTTCTGCAACTTTCTCCAGAACGTGATATATAGCCCCAAATGCATTATATTGATGATGAAATACAGTTTGATGGCAATCAGCGCGATATAAAAAATTCCAACTAGACGTACTTCTAGAAGTTACTACACGTCATCTGATGTTGACCGGATGGGCGAGGGGGCGTTTATAATTCCGTGGGCAGCGTTATACCAATCATCTAATGTGGGTCAAATGTTGATAAAAGCAGTTAGTATCGAAGATGGTAACGTTACACGCTGAAACTCACCCCAGTCTCCGCGCGCCGTTGGGCGATCATCGTCGAGTAGAAATTTTATCATTATGGGATATATTATTACCCGGTCCATCTCCAGCTTGTATAATGGTATATACGTCCAAATCATGTTGTTTATCGAGTTATTGGCAATCGATCGCTATGTAGAGTGACGAGCTAGAGTGCCGGAACCTATCCCGAGTGGCCGGAAGCAATAGGGCCGACCAGCAAAACCTCTACTGCGCTTCCTGTTAAGCAGTTGCGCCGATCGGCCACCAGATGGCGCTCCTGAACCGCCAGAGAGCTCAGTGGGTCCTGCTGGTGAATCTCAGGCCAGCGGAGGGGGAATATGAATCCGATTCCAGATTTTTGAAATATTGATATAAGGACGCTGTACAGCGTCCCCCGGCAACTTTAGCATCGCCAGCAAAGACGTTGTAAATCGTTTTTAGGCAGTCAAAGTGTTAAGCTAATAATAGTCTGTTAATATATAGTGCTTCGTGCGGTGAGAATACTACCGTAGTCAGTACCCCATCGTTTCGGGCAGAGAACTGGCTGCTTACCCAGGGTGGTTGACCCTATGTGAAGCTGCACCCGAGGAGCCCCAGAGCCGACGAGCGAGTGGACCTGTATACCGGATTATTCTACCGACGACAGCCCGCCTTCCCAGGCACGGATTATGCTTTGGATACTTTGATTATTCTATGGATAAAGACCCCCGACACTACCGTGTGTTGGAACCCCCCCCCCTGGAGAGGACGCAAGGTGAGGAGACGCTCTGCAAGACGAGGTCTCTCCACATCTCTCCCCCGTGGACCGGAGAGAGCCGGCCCACAAAGAGTCCACCTGCTTTCATCTGTGGTCCAAGGATCGCCGGCGCATTGAACGGCACTACAGTGGGTTCACCTGGGATACCCTTGGCCGGACGAGGCAGCTGGATTCTACCCCCCCCCCCCCTCCTACTCCTGTCGGCTTACAAGCGACCGGATTAACCCCCTCTAGTGTATCTAGTATAATCATTAAAGTATCATTGCTGTTATTCCTTAACTATTCCAGGTCGTATATTTACCACCTGCGCCTTCAGAGATTGGACATTATCTATTGATATACCGACGAATACTCCTTGCCATAAAAGTGCATACTATTTCAATTCATAAATGTAATTAAGTGATTAAGTGCTTATTCTACACACCATCGCTGTGTAGGAAATAAAGACCTGTTTCTAATTCGTACATTTGTGTTGGATCCGTTTCATCTACGTGAGAGTGTTCATGATAATATATTTATGCCGTGTACTGGGTGGCCGAATATTAAGTACAAAGGTAGTGGTAGTAAGTATCATATCTAGTAATACAGTCAGGGAATTGTACCCCTCAGTTACACATATATACAATACAGAGTAAAATGAGTAAACAGTGAGGTGTGTGGAGAGATCAGTGTCAAACTGATCAACAAATACAAACAAATCACACTATACTGTATAATCCTAATCCCCTCGCCCTATACATCCCAACCCCAGTCCACACCCTCATCCACCACCACACTTCCCAGATGTTAATCATCCTGACCACTATCATGAGTCATCATCCCATGTAGCGCTATCTTCGGTTTCCTTAGAAACATTTGCACAGTTTTGGCATTGACAAAGATCTGTACATGGCAGTTTTGCAGACAGACATGAACATCTTCCTGTCTCAAATTGGCCTTGTTTGCAACCTTAGTGGACTACCTGCAACACACTATCAGAGGCCGGATTTGTAGTCATCCGTCATAGTCACTGTTAACTCCCCATCCTCGACATGCCACCCATTGCCAACAGGTAAAGGGGCACACATTATAGCTTTCAATGAATGTCTCATTATAGCTGCTTGGTCATTTGCCCTTTTGCAGTGTTGGTACAATGCGCCACTTGTCGAGGGCATAGAGAGTTCTGGCAAAGCAGATGATGCCATGCAGAATGCTTTATATCTGGCATCATTCACATTCTTAGCTGATGGCTGGCCATACAGGTGGCACACATATTTGCTAAGACCATCAAAGGTAGACTGGTCTAGGGTAATTCACCTTTCCCCCTCCTCCCACACTGCAACATCCTGATGTGCAATATCCACAGTGCAATACCCACCCACTACCATCTGACACTGTGATTGTTATTTGTGTATTGCTATTCTGTAT
>NC_140177.1:70502154-70507154 GCF_963971535.1 Notolepis coatsorum | reverse complement strand
CGAGTGAAATAGTCGCGCAGTGGTTACATGACGTCATTGCTATTTTAGAGCTGCACTACCGGTTACACGGTATAGGCAAAATCCATACCGTAGAGCAAATTCATACCGTTTATACCGTATACCGTTTATACCGTCCACCCCTAACACACACACACGCACACACACACACACACACACACACACACACACACACACACACACACACACACACACACACACACACACACACACACACACACACACACACACACACACACACACACACACACACACACACACAGGTCAGATGGATTAGTAAGACAAGTGGGATCTATATAAAAAACAAACAAGATATCTGTTCCTGATCTGAAATACTAAAAATATTCTCTCTCTCTCTCTCTCTCTCTCTCTCTCTCTCTCTCTCTCTCTCTCTCTCTCTCTCTCTCTCTCTCTCTCTCTCCCTCTCTCCCCCTCTCTCTCTCTCCAGGACCAATACTTCTTAGAGTTGCACTTCTGTGTAAATAGGCTATGAAACCAAATCACACACACACACACACACACACACACACACACACACACACACACACACACACACACACACACACACACACACACACACACACACACACACACACACACACACACACACACACACACACACACACACACACACACACACATATGTGTGGAAGTCCACATATATATCCTATATATCTGTCGATATTTATCATCTGTGTCATGGGATTTTTTTTAACCTTGAGAATTGATACACAATTCTGTTGTCTACATTTATGATAAAACGCAAATATCAAGTCACAATTCTCGATATTTAACAATGTCAACTGAAAACGATTTTCATTCAGGCGGCTGAGTAGCGCAGTGGGAAAGGCGCTCGCCACTAACATAGGATATGCTGGTATCGAGCCCAGCTCTCGGCGTTGCTACCGGCTTGGCCGGCCGTCGTACTAACACAATTGGCAGTGTTAGAGGGTGAGAAAGCCGGTGGGTGGGGATTGGACGTTGTGGACAGCGACTCCTACAGGTCGGTTGGGTGACGCCGGTGCGGCGGAAACAGGAAGTATCGGGGGCAGCGTGAGCCTCCCACGCGCTACTCCTCGCCACTGAGAGTTCGAGCTGCTGCGGTGAAAAGATGCAACAGGCTGCCTCCTCGTGTACCGGAGGGGACGCGTCTACCTTAATGATAAGCAAGCAGTGCAAAAATGCGGAAGCATTCGTCACCGCACGCCACTACGGTAAAGCGCCTTTCTTTTCAGGCCCGCTTTGGGAGCTGTCGTGCGGAAATAGGCTGTCTATTGCCATTCTCTTTGACAAACTCTAACCTTAACCAGCTCCTTAACAGCGCCTAAACTTAACCGTTCTAACCTTAACCAACTCCGAAACAATGCCTAACCTTAACCTTAACCTTAACCATGCCTAACCTTAACCATAGAAATTATATTGCCATTCTCTTTGACAAACTCTAACCTTAACCAGCTCCTTAACAGCGCCTAAACTTAACCGTTCTAACCTTAACCAACTCCGAAACAATGCCTAACCTTAACCTTAACCTTAACCATGCCTAACCTTAACCGGCGAAAGAATACACGTTAAAAAAAAAATATTCGATGGGATTCGAACTCGCCAGCAAACGAGCCATAGGATCCACAGCCATGTAGTCTTGCCAATTGAGCTATTTCTAGATACTGAATAAGGGGCGGTGACTTGGTGACTTATATATATTGAGCTCCGCTCGTGTCGAACCAAGGCGGGATCTCATGCGCATGCGCGGGCACCTCGCGCGAGCACGCCGGCGCGCGCACGCACGCACCTGAGCGAGCACGCCGCCGCCGGCGCACGCACGGGCGCTGGGCGGCGGAAAATGAAAGGCGCATTACCGCACGCCACTACGGTAGAATGCTTCCGCATTCTTGCACTGCTTGCTTATCATTAAGGAAAAGGCGGAGGGGACACGTGATGCAAGGCTTCTATCCTCACTACAGCCGACCAGTGGGAGGCATAGTCTAGCAACGTTCAAGACAGGGGAGGGAAGATTTGGAAATACGAAATTGGGATGGGAGAAAAATTGAAAACGGGGAGAAAAAGTGGATCAAAAAAGAAAAAAAATATTTTCATTCGGGTACTGTATCATACTTCCCATTATTATTTATCATGCAGTATGATATTCGTTTTTTTCCCTCTGTAGTGGCCAAAATCCAAACAGGTCTGTCCTATAACTATTTGAATCTTCCTTTCTTGGCCACTTATAGGGCTGGGAAGCAGTGTCAGACTCGCAGTCGCAGAACAGAAACCACTGCACGTTTTTGTTGCTCTTTTTGCTCTTTTAATGTCCAGCAAGAACAGAATGGTGAAAAACAATATCGTACATAGAAAATAAACAAGAGATCCCAATAATCTCTGGAATAAAAGGTTGCGTCTGCGTTGCGTGTCAATGGCAGTATTGCTGCTGCCTGCTGCCCTGCCGTCACACGCCGCACCCTGTGGCTTATAGCGTTAGCCCCGCCCCATTCACCTGAGCAAAGCGCCCCACTCACTGAAACAGAGAAATGATACAGGTTCAGAATTAAATCAAAAACAAATAAGCTTGAATGCGGCTCTTACACCCTCCATATCACCCAGCCCTACCGAGCGCTAATACATCATGATTTTTACTGAACCATTTAGACTTCCATCATCGGTTTGGGGTCAGTGAACATAAATTCAATCTATCCTGTTACTTAAGAGTCTCCTAATCTTCAATCATTCACTTAACCTTCCAACTTTCATCACTCAACCTTATGTTGTATTACCGATGTAATCAATTGCAGATAGTTTGTGTTTGAGTGTGTGTGTGTGCATGCGTGTGTGTGTGTGTGTGTGTGTGTGTGTGTGTGTGTGTGTGTGTGTGTGTGTGTGTGTGTGTGTGTGTGTGTGTGTGTGTGTGTGTAGAGTAGAAACAGCTGGCCAGACATAAGAGCACTGAGCATCTGTTAACCCCCCGAAACCCCAAAGCATGTGGAAGTACTCAACATGTGCACACGCGCACACACACACGGATGCACACACACACACACACACACGCACACACACACATACACACACATATGAACGAGACATGTCGCGTGTTTGATGACTTGATCTGAAACACTAAAAGTGAAACACTGTCTTGGAGAAACAGCGGGTGATTGTCAGACAGAAAGAATGATGGGTGGAGAGAGAGAGAGAGAGAGTAGAGCCATATGAAATCCGTTTTATTTTTTTCCAAATTCCATTAAATTTTTTTCCAAATTCCGTTTTTTTCCGTTTTAATATTTCAGAATTCTGTATTTTGCTTTGTACGCTCATGTTACCATCAGAAATAGTGTCTAATAAGTGGGAATTAATAAATGTCCACAATTTTAATAAGATATAACAGTCCATTTAATAGGGGCCGTCTTAAATACTTTGAAGCTTCGAAGCTTCGTTCAATGGGCATGGGATTCGAATATGAAAATAAAATTTGATTATTAAAAAAAAAAAAATAATTATATATATTTTTGCAAAATCAACTCTGCCTCTCTTTGTTAACTACAACAAGCAATGCTGTTTGTTATTTAAGATGACGGACTCGGCACTGACAGATTTGTGTTCATTGTGCTGCTTTTATAAAGCCTCAAATGACGGCTTACAATATTTCATGAAAGCAAGTGTTTTGTTTGTCTAAGATTTTAAAAGGTTTAAACTTTACAGCACTGACAAAGTTGAACAAAGTGCTGTACAAGTTCCACAACATAAAAAAAAAGTAAAAAAAAAAAAAAAAAAAAAAAAAAAAAATTAATTTTTAATTTTTAATTTTTTATAGTGGATTCCATTTTTATTGCTCAATTCCGCGATTCCGTCCGCGATTCCGTGATCGCGGATTCCATATGGCTCTAAGAGAGAGAGAGAGAGAGGTAGCAAGAAAAAGAAAAGACAGAGAGAAAAAGAGAGAGAGAGAACAGACGTTCAGATGAAGATATGGCCGCGTTTATCAAAGGTTTTAATTTATGTACTTTTGTTTTTACATTAATGACCGTATTCACAAGAGGGTCACGGGGTCATTTTGAGTGGGTTGCGCTTAGGGATGGGAATCGAGAATCGGAATCGATTGGGAACCGGTTCCTAATTGTCCGATTCCTGGAATCGCATGCCTCCGTGACTATCGATTCCTATTATCGATGCCATGTTTTTCCGACAGTTGCGCATTTAAAAACAATAGCGTTAGCGCCACACATGTGCTAACGAATTCTCGTTTGCAATAACGACCTGTTGAATGCAACTACAGTTCAATAGATTCAATTAGTTCTCAAATACATTATTTTTATTTAAGTGTATAGTTAATACATTTTTTACAGTTTTTGTATTTTTCTGACATGGGGGCTCAACAATAAATGATAAATGACAATCAGAAATGTCAAGTTGCATGTTGTTATTCTAACCAGCTTAGTTCTGTTGCATTTCCAATTTATGTATTTAAATTAAAATCTATCAGGAATCGATAAGGGAAGTGATAAAGAATCGGACCGATAAGCAGAATCGATAATGGAATCGTATCGATAAAATCTGATAAATTCCCCTCCCTAGTTACCGTTGCGCATGTGCGAGGAACGCACAAAGTCACGGCACTTTGCGAGCGTCTGGCGGCTCGGGCTGCATTTTTCGCAGAACATATAAATTACCAAATGAAATATCTATTTGTTGCCGTTCGAACGCCACCTCATTTGACCAAATCCGTGAATCGGTTACATGATGATGTCAGGCAGGCGTCTTTTTACGCACGCGTGTCAGCGTCAGATGACTACCCCGGACTCCTGACGCTCCAAAACTGCCAATCATCCGTTGATGGCGACAATTAGCGCTGTAGTCAATGAGCTTTCCAATGATACCCCCACATGGGGGGGGGGTGCGGAATAAGGGATCTAGGTGAAAGTTGACGAGCGAAAACCAGAAGTGAAGCACATTAGAATGAATGGCCTTGGAGGAGGAAATGGAATTCTTTTTTTTGG
>NC_140177.1:70470818-70501954 GCF_963971535.1 Notolepis coatsorum | reverse complement strand
TTGTTTTTAAAACGGCAGTGACTTGCTGAAGTTCAAATGAGGCAAACGATGATCTAATTAATCATCTAAGATCTAGATCATGATGATCTCTAATCTAATGATCAATGTCATTTTGGATTCAGTTCAAAATTCTACTCATCACCTTCAAAGCCCTCAACAACCTGGCCCCCTCATACCTCTCTGATCTCCTTCTCCACCACACGCCTACCCGCTGCCTCAGGTCCGCAGATGCTAACCTATAGTCTATCAGTGAGCTGGATACAATCCTACCTGGAGGCGAGAGAACAGATGGTTGAGGTAAATGGTACCCTATCCCCCCCCCCCTCCCAGTGAGCTGTGGTGTTCCACAAGGAAGCATACTAGGACCGCTACTCTTCCTAATTTATGCAAATGACATGTCGTCAGCCTGTGACTGCAACTTGTTCCTGTTTGCGGACGACTCAGCCCTGCTGGTCTCTGACAAGAACAAGTTGCAGGTTGAAAAAACCCTCAGCTCGGAACTAGGCAAAATCTGCATATGGCTCGCTGATAACAAACTATCATTACACATGGGCAAAACAGAGTCCATTCTCTTCGGTTCAAATAACAAACTCAGCAAGACCGACGGCTTCTCAGTTACAGTGGGTGACAATATTGTCACAAGGAAAGATGAAATTACCTACCTGGGTTCCATCCTAGAGGCACATCTTTCCTGTGACAAAATGGCATCCAATGTAATAAAAAAAGTCAACCAACGAACTCGATTCTTGTACCGGATCTCCTCTCTGGTAAACAAGAATACCCTGAAGACTCTGGCAGGAGCACTCAAGTCAAGTCAAGTCAAGTCAAGAGTTTTATTTGTCACGGCATACAAGTATACAATGAAATGCGGGTGGTCTTGCCCGCAACGATGTGCAATACAGTGGTACAATATATAATAGAATCCAATAAAAACAACATTGTGCAGTAACAGGTAACATGGTGTGACATCTCGGTATCTGTACATAGTTATTTACAGAGCATATAGGACATGCTAGGTAGCTTTGGTAGTGCAATACACTGTTACTGTTGCTATACTAATTTAAAGTGGCCTTTCCTTTTGGCAATAAGTGTGGGTGAGTGCGGCATGAGTGTGTGCCCGCTCATGTTAATGGGGAACTATCTTATAAATGGCCTTTTTGAGTGTTTAGCATTGTTTCCTAGCTATGTGAACTTATATTAATATGATCTATGTCTCAAAATTCTCATATTGGCGCATTCTTCCAATTCTTCTCTCACAATATTCACCCTCACTGAACTGAGTCATTTGAAAATGTGCGCGATATGTGATGTCAGAGAGACACCGCTGCATGTTAATGTTCAGGCGACGACGCCGCTGCGCAGTGGTTTAGGAGCCCAGGCTCAAAACAGCTCGAGATCTTGAGGTAGAAAAATGCTGTTTTTGAGGACTTGATTAGAAATACAAAACAATGAATAAAAAAAATATATATATTACAGAGGTGTTCCATAGACTCACAGGAATTGTGTAAAAGTGCCCAAATAGTGAAAGAAATAGTAAAATAGTTCCCCTTTAAAGTGTTAAAGTGGCTGCTAGTGCACAGCGTGCGTGTCGTGTGTGTGCTCATGTGTGCTTGTGTGTGGATAGTTCAGTGTTCTGTGGCACTCAATGTTCATTGTTCAAGGCTCTGATGGCCTGGGGGAAGAAGCTGAGCCTAAGCCTCTCTGTCCTAGTAGCTGGGGTTCGCAGGCGTCTGCCTGACCTCAGCAGCTGGAACAGGCTGTTATTGGGGTGGTGGGGGTCTTTCATTATTCTGCAGGCTCTGGATTTGCACCTCTTGTTGTATAGAACCTGCAGGGGAGGTAGTGCAATACCCGTGGTACGCTCGGCTGAGCGCACCACTCTCTGTAGGGCCTTCTTGTCCTGTGCCGTGCTGTTTCCATACCAGGCAGTGATGTTTCCGGTCAAGATGCTCTCTACAGCTCCTGAGTAGAAGGACTGGAGTATCTTCCCCGATACTCTGAACTTCCTTAACTGTCTCAGGTGGTAGAGGCGCTGCTTCGCCTTCTTTACTACTGTGTCTATGTGTGTTGACCATGTCAGATCCTCTGAGATGTGGACCCCCAGGTACTTAAAGCTGCTCACCCTGTCCACGGTAGCCCCGTTAATCCTTAGTGGTGTGTGTGTCTCCTGCTGTCCTCTCCTATAATCCACGATCAGCTCCTTGGTTTTACCAATGTTCAGGAGCAGGCTGTTGTCCTGGCACCAGCGTTCCAGTACCTCAACATCCTCCCGGTAGGCCTTCTCGTCGTTGTCCGAGATCAGCCCCACCACCACGTGTCGTCTGCGAACTTCACTATGGAGTTGGAGCTGAACTTGGCCACACAATCGTGTGTGTAGAATGAGTACAGCAGGGGGCTCAGAACACAGCCCTGGGGGGACCCGATGCTCAGGGTGATGGTGTTGGAGGTCTGACCCCCCACCCTGACCGCCTGGGGTCTTTCGCTCAGAAAGACTCATTCAAGGGTACTATGAATATGCTTGCACCTCATGGTACCAAAGCACCTCAAAGGCACTAAAAACAAAATTACAAACATCTCAAAACAAACTGGTCAGACTACTGCTTGACCTGACTCCTAGAACCCACCTCACCCCTGCCCACTTTGACAACCTAGGATGGCTTAGAATAGACGACAGAGTACAGCAACTTGCAATGGGCCTGGTCTACACTACATGACCAAGGTACCCATGTACATGTCAAAATACTTCCCAAAGGTCAGTGAATACCACAATCACAACACCAGAGGGAGCTCCACAAATCATGTTAAACCCAGATTCGGCTCAAACAAGGGACTAAACACGTTTCGCAATTATGCCACACCAATGTGGAACGCCCTACCCAAAGCTGTAAAGGAATGTGAATCACTACCCACTTTCAAAAACACTCTCAAAGAACACCTACGGGAGACTGCAATTCGAAACTGGCCCCTGCAAATGTCCTAACCCAACCCCCTCCAATGTACAGTAAATGACCAAGTATGGCTTTGTCAATATTCCAATGTACAGTGTACAGTGTACAGTTTTTTATATAATTTTTTTTATTTTAAATGTTCTCTACTAAAACTGTATTGTTTGTTTTGTTCTGTAAAGTGTCTTTGATTCAAGATTCAAGAGATTCAAGAGGTTCATTCATCACATACATACACAAGACATATAGTGAAATGAAGGTGGTATCCGGAAAAGCGCTATGTAACACGTCGGAACGTCGACCTGCCGACAGTCAACCGTTGAGACGACGCTGGTCAAGCGTTGAGATGGCGCTGACTGTGGTTCGCTACTACTAGACAGTAAGACTGTGATTACATTGGACGCCTTTTTCCTGCGCTCAAACGCGAGGCACGGCAGGGTGTAGGCCTACATAGAGAATCGAAAGTACATAGGGCGCAGCAAGCGATACCACTGATTACCGTTGCCACCTCAGCTGACGTTACATAAGTTACATTACTACTCACAGCCCTCCAGGCGTTGCTGTTTGCACAAACAAGGTTTGTTGGAAACGGACAAAATTAGCTTCTCGTCAATTATCGATTGGTTTGTTTTGCTGTTGATTTCTCTTCAGATAAATTGTAAAATCCGGAGGAGGATTTTCGTAGATTTGTTCGTACAAACTTCTTACGAAGATAGTTACGAAGATAATTAACGAACATGTTGGATCATGTCTGTGTCTTTTTCAACTGAGAGCGTCCGAAAAAGCATTGCTTCAAAAACGTGAGGCACGTAGTCTGGAGGAGAAACACGCCTGTCCATTGAACCATTGAAAACCATAGAAGAAATGTGCAGGCACATTCAAAAACGCATCCATTTGGAGGTCGGAAACGTACTACTTCCTGCTTCTCATCAAGGAAACTATAAAAGAAGGAAGAGTCAAGCGGCTGGGTGGAGCAGCGGACATTGCGCTCGTCACCAACGCAAGAGACACCGGGTTCAAATCCGGCTGTCGGCGTTGCCTCTGGCTTGGGCCGGCCGTCATACTGGCTCAATTGGCAGAGTCAGCGAGTGGAAGTCGATGGGTGGTAATCTGGTTGTTGTGGACAGCGACTCCTACAGGTCGGTTGGGGGACGCCTGCACAGCAGAGACAGGAAATGGCGGGGGTAGTGTGAGCCTCCCACACGTTACACCTCGCCAATGAGAGTCCGCGCTGGCAGGTGAAAAGATGTGACAGGCTGCCTCCTCGTGTACCGGAGGGGACACGTGATGCAAGGCTTCTATCCTCCCTACAACCGACCAGTGGGGGGCATATGCGAGCAACATTCAAGACAGGGGAGGGAAGAATTGGAAACACGAAATTGGGATGGGAGAAAAATAGAAAATAAGGAGAAAAAGTGGATAAATAAAAAAAAAAAGGGACGAGTCATTACATCGCCGTGTAGCTCGTGATGGTGCCAAGTGTGAACATTTTCGGTTCGGCCGACATTGAGTTGAATGGGATCAGCCATCTCCTTGTTTATGATTTAATTTTAACAATGTTTTGCATTGTTAACTAGCTAACGTTAGATATATTGGTTGATGTATATTTCAAATTTGAATACAGGCTTCAACAGAACTGGCACCAAGCAGAGCTGGTATCGAACGCTGGTATTGACTAACTATAAAAGTAGGAAGGTGACGTGATGACCCTTCCTCCTTTTATAGTTTCCTTGCTTCTCAGGAATGAAACTTCAGCCTCGTGTTTGGAACTTTGCAAAGCCACGCACACTTTGAATATTACATTGCGATTCAGGGTTCAAACGTGGCTCCCAGGGTCCGACTCAGTAGCCATTCCACGCAGGCCAATTAGCATCTGTCACTACTGCGATGGAATCAGTGTTGTAGGACTCAAGTCCTGGACTGATGTGGACTCGTGCCTCGACTTCGACTTGAGCACTGATGACTCGGACTCGAGCATTGACTGCATTTGGACTCGAAGGTGCAGACGATGACTCAGACTTGTTAATTGATAAATACAGTTATTTATAAAAAAAAAAGTGTAATAGGCCCTAATCATTTGCCATAAGATATTGATTGATTGCTATTGCTGTTTGGCTATTGTGTCACATAAATAAACTCCCTTTGAAACGGTGACCGCTGTGTCATTTATGTTTAATGTAGACCTTTTTTTATTTGTATGTCAGCTCTTTGACTGCCAGAGTGGAGTGGACTCTTGATGACTCGGACTCGGACTAGGGTAATGGGGACTTGACTCGGACTCGACTCAGGCTCTTCTTTGGTGACTCAGACTTGAACTCGGACTCGAACACTGGGGACTCGAGACTCGACTCGGGACTCGAGATTTAGTGACTCGACTACAACACTGGATCGAATTAATCATTCCGAAGCGACAAAAAACGCAGTAGTCTTCAGCATCAGTGTTGCTCTCGTAAGCTGTTTTGATAAAGCTCTCATGAATAACAGCGCTAGACATACAGCAACACTGCTTTCAGAGCGAATCGTGAGGTGAAACAAAATGCAACTGGAGCGTATCAGGCATAAGATGCTTACAATTAGGACATCTTTATCTTTCTGTCTCTCTCAGGGGCGTCCAGGGGCTCTCGGCCCATCCGGACCCAGCGGCCCAGAGGGGTTCCCAGGGGACTCCGGGCCTTTCGGTCCTAAAGGAGAGAAGGGCCACCTCGGGTTCAAGGGACCATCCGGCCCGAAAGGAGACAAGGTAGGATCTATACTGGTAGTCGTAACATATCTAATACTCTGAAGAGGGACGAACAGATACTGTGTCATGCAATAATGCATTTGTAATACACATCATATTGAGATGTGGGCTATAACTGATATCGATATGTTGTGGTGATCTGTGTGAAATGGTTCCTATGGTATCCAATTTTGTACAAACCGAATGTGATTTGATTTGATTTGATTTTATTATGGATCTCCATTAGCTGGTGCCATACCAACCAGCTAGTCTTCCTGGGGTCCACACACAAAAAAAACATACAAAAACAATTATTATTGCAAAAACAAAATTATTAAAAGTCAGTACACACAATGCATAATGAAACTACTGTAACAATTAAGATAGCTAAAATTACATTATACAACGGCATGCAAATTTCTCGATTCTGATTGGTTGAAACAGTCCATTTACACACTATGTATAGGGCACAATCCACGCTCCTGGGCCCTCATTCATCAACGTGTCTTACGCACAGATATGTGCTTAACCTGTGCGTACGACCATTTCTAAGCAAAGAGTGGGATTCATCAATTTCAACTTGAACTTGACTTCGTGCTTATGTGTACGCACGGCTCGGAGCACACTTAGCTGACGCCCAGTGGTAGAATATCGTTACTACGGCATAAGCGCTCCTCAGTACATGCATTTGTTCCAACGCGGAAATAAAGACACTGGCGCGTGTTCTGTATGACCCCCGTAATTCATTATAGTTCATTGTGAAATAGCGATATTAGTGTAATTATTGTCAAACCCTAAATAGCATGTGGAATAGGTCTTTCTCTCCGAATGAATGCAGGTTTATATATATAGCGTTATGGGGTGCACTGACTGCGCTCGCAGGAACTGTTTTCAGAGATAGCATCAGATAGGGATGAATGAATGAATGAGGGGCAGTCTAATTGCAGAGAGAACATAATATTAACTAGAGTCCACTACCCGAGACACCTCCTTCATTTGTACCGCAATTTGGGACCCAAATTGGAGCTATGAGCTTAAAAGCTTTTCCGTGCTTATTTGAGAAGGTCCAGCTGCAGAGCCGGAGAGACAGACAGCAGAGAGACAGACAGACAGACAGATAGACACTGTTCCACAGTGTGTGTGTGTGTGACCACTAGTCTCCTAGTAGAGACCCCCCCCTCTGGACCACCTCCCAGTAGAGACCCCCCCCCCCTCTGGACCACCTCCTAGTAGAGACAAGTTTTCTGAAATTTATGTTTATATATGCAAATGAGGCACTTCCCCATTAAATATGTGGACATTTATGGATGCAATAAGGCTAAATGAAGTAAAATGAACAACTAAATGTGTGTTATTGACGTTTTATTGTCACTAGTTTCATAGAAGACATGTTTAGGAAGCAAAATATAACAAAATCTCAAAATCAACAAAAAAAGTATATTTGCCTATTCACCTGCAGTGTCTCGCCTTAACACTTTGACTGCCGGGACACGTCTTTAGACGTCTTTGCTGGCGATGCTAAAGTTGCCGGGGGACGCTGTACAGCGTCCTTATATCAATATTTCAAAAATCTGCGATCGGATCCATAATCTGCCTCCGCTGGCCTGAGAACCACCAGCAGGACCCACTGAGCTCTCTGGCGGTTCAGGAGCGCCATCTGGTGGCCGATCGCGCAACTGCTTAACAGGAAGCGCTGTAGAGGTTTTGCTAAATGTCCGTATTGCTTCCGGCCACTCGGGATAGCTTCCGGCACTGTAGCTCGTCACTCTACATAGCGATCGATTGCCAATAACTCGATAAACAACATGATTTGGACGTATATACCATTATACAAGCTGGAGATGGACCGGGTAATAATATATCCCATAATGATAAAATTTCTACTCGACGATGATCGCCCAACGGCGCGCGGATACTGGGGTGAGTTTCAGCGTGTAACGTTACCGTCTTCGATAATAACTGATATTATCAACATTTGACCCACATTAGATGATTGGTATAACGCTGCCCACGGAATTATAAACGCCCCCTCGCCCATCCGGTCAACATCAGATGACGTGTAGTAACTTCTAGAACCACGTCCAGTTGAAATCTTTTATCTCGCATCGATTGCTATCAAACTGTATTTCATCATCAATATAATGCATTTGGAGCTATAAATCAAGTTCTGGAGAAAGCTGCAGAAAACGATAAAAACATACTTATACTTTAGACCATATTTTACTATGAATATGTGAATGAAAAAGTTTAACGTTGCTACACAATGAACAATACATATAGGACTTTGAATGGGCCCTAATAATGGCAATGTAGCAATAGAATTTAAAAAGTTATAGCCCTGCAAAGAAGGGGACTTTCTCCATAGACAAATAGCGCTGGCAATCTATGGTATATCATGAATTTAACCTTAGGCAGCCAAAGTGTTAATCCTCATCTTCGTCTTCTTCCTAGAGAAGTCTCTACTAGGAGGTGGTCCAGAGGGGGGGGGGGGGCTGAGTCTCTACTATTAGACTAGTAGTCACACACACACACACACACACACACACACGCACGCACACACACACACACACACACACACACACACACACACACACACACACACACACACACACACACACACACACACACACTGTGGAACAGTGTCTGTCTGTCTGTCTGTCTCTCTGCTGTCTGTCTCTCTGCTGTCTCTCTCAAAATAGTATAAGTGCTATCTTGGCCCTGAGAGTTGCTCTCCAGCTCTGCAGCTGGACCCTCTCAAATCAGCACGAAAAAAGCTATAAGCTTATAAAACGATTTAATATGCTAAACTTCGTTTTAAATTCCTTAATTCACTTTTGTTTATTTCATAAAGATTTTCCAGACATAATGCTACCTGCCCCGACCAGATCCGTGACTCTGTTGCGATACAGATGAATTATCTACTCAGAAAGCTTATAAAACAATTTAATATGCTAAACTTTGTTTTTAAATTCTTTAATTCACTTTTGTTTATTTCATAAGGATTTTCCCGACATAATGATACCTGCCCCGACCAGATCCGTGACTCTGTTGCGATACAGATGAATTATCTACTCAGAATAGTATTATAAAGTGGCTATCTTTTATGCTGTAGATCACTGCTGGTATGTGCGTGCAGAACCTTTATTTCAGCGGGGACTGTAGTATTTATTTGACGTTACTGTACAATATATGTGTATTAAAAGACGGAGCTGTCTTTTATTGTATTATAATAATTATTAATATTAAAAATAAATTAAGAAAGGCATTCTTATTCCAGCATGCATTAATGACACTAACGGGCAACGGCAAAACAGTGGTTGATGGTCTTTATTAGTGTTTGCGGTGTCCAGGCAGCAATGGTCTTTTAGGAAGTTAATAGATATAATATCCGACAGTGTACAACACCCTCGGTTTAGTCCATTCTTCCACATTTTATGGGGGTGTCCATTACCGTATATGGTTAATCGGGGCGGTTTTGGTATGCAAATACGTGAAAGTGTGCACGAGCATCGGCGCAGGGCCAAGGTGAGATTCATCATGACAGGTGTGCGTAGAACCTGCGTACGCACGTGTGGTGAATCCCGTTTTTTCTGTGCGTGCACTGATTCTACATTCTGTGCTTACGTGTGGAAATAGAACATTTTCTACGCCACGTTAATGAATGCGGGCCCTGGTCCCAGGACCCGCCCACAACCGAATCACATCACTCCGCCGCGGACAATAATCTTTAACAAATGGATATGTTGATAGCGTCATAACGACTAAATATAAAGCGATTCTGTCACGGCGAATGTCTTAGTCCTTTAAACAATGTTGGATGATGTAATTGATGGGTCATGAGTCATTGTAGAACAAAAGAAAAATCGCGGATTGATTGATTGATTATTTGCAATTTTATTTTAAATTTCTTCTTCCTTCCCCCTGACTGCAGAGCTCACTCTCACACTGTCTGCCAACACCCCCCCCCCCCCCCCCCCACACACACACACACACACACACACACACACACACACACACACACACACACACACACACGTACACACTCACATACACAGACACACACACACACACACACACACACACACTCCTGTCTGCAACAGCGGAGGAGAGTCAGACTGAGAGAGAGCTGGGTGTTGCGATGTTTTAAGTGAGCATGGCCCATTGAATTGATTGATTGGTTGATTGCTAATTTTATTACTGTACGCCTGGTTTCCAACTGGTTAAGTTTAGGCCCTCTAAAGTAGGTTTAAAAAATAAATAAAAAAATAGGGCGAAGAAAACTTTTTTTTCCCTATAGGACAAAGAAAACCGTTTAATTTGTTTTACCTACTTTCTATAGAAGCATCTAAGAATGAAGTTATATAGAAAGTAGGTCTGCATCCCCTTAACAATTGTGTGTATTGAGCCGTACTGTATTGTACCCATTCTGCATCTGGTAATAAAATGTTCAATCAATCATTCCAATAACACACAGTTGGATGTGTTATTTTTTTGATTCCGTTGGATGCACTTCCGAGCTGCTTCCACATGAGGCAACTTCTCTCAATCATTCCAATAACACACAGTTGGATGTGTTAGTTGGTTGGATGCACTATCGAGCTGCTTCCACATGGAGGCAACTTCTCTCAATCATTCCAATAACACACAGTTGGATGTGTTAGTTGGTTGGATGCACTTCCGAGCTGCTTCCACATGGAGGCAACTTGTCTTTTTTGTTGTTGTGGGAACTACTTTTTCTGGCGGATGGTTTTTTCAATAAATCTTCGATTAATGTGTGTTTATTGTATAGCAATAAGGTTGGATGAATGTGGCAGTTTTATAAAAGCATTACACCACTTGCAGTCGTGATTTGTGAACAATAAACCATGCCTAGGGGGTCTAACGACCACCCCTAGGCATGGTTTATTGTTCACAAACCACTCCTACGCATGATGTAATGCTTAATTACAGTGTAAAACAAAAACAAAAAATTACTTTACAGTGTTAAAAACAATTTAAAAGTGAATCTACTGTAAATGCAGCAGAGGTTTTGAGGCAGGTTATTCCAAAGAGTTAATGCTCTAAAAATAAAAGATCTCCTTAAAGCGTTGGTTTTAGGACCTGGCAATTCAAGCTGCCCACCGATGAGACAGGACATCACTGTGAAGTGGAAAATAACCCGTCTTTGTTCTTCTGCAGTGTATTTCTATGCTGTTGTGCACGTACAAGTACGCAAACAAAACCCGCGTGCCAAAAGAAAACCCACAAAAACCTATACTGTGATGATGATTTCTGATGAGGTTTTTAGACTGTGATGCAGTGATGCCGTAATAGACAGTGATGGATGTATTTAAAGTGTATCTTTCTCTCCCAAAGGGACCTATGGGCGTGCCAGGGTTCCCAGGCACTGACGGAGTACCGGTGAGTGTGCACCTGAAACACACACACACACACACATGTACTGTATGTGCTCTATCTATCTATCTATCTATCTATCTATCTATCTATCTATCTATCTATCTATCTATCTATCTATCGATCGATCGATCGATCTATCTATCTATCTATCTATCTATCTATCTATCTATCTATCTATCTATCTATCTATCTATCTATCTATCTATCTATCTATCTATCTATCTATCTATCTATCTATCTATCTATCTATCTATCTATCTATCCCCTTTTCCTTTTACCCCATGTCCTCTCTCTCTCTCTCTCTCTCTCTCTCTCTCTCTCTCTCTCTCTCTCTCTCTCTCTCTCTCTCTCTCTCTCTCTCTCTCTCTCCATCTCTCCCATCTCAATTTCTCCCTCTCAATCTCTCTCTTTCCATCTCTGTCTCTCATCATCTCTCCCATCTCAATTTCTCCCTCTCCATCTATCTCTCCATCTTTCCCTTATCCACTCCCCATGTGAATTAGTAAAAAGTTTTCTTCTAACCAAAACCTCTCTCTCCAGGGTCATCCCGGACAGGACGGGGGGAGGGGCCTGTCGGGCTGGACGGCTGTAACGGGTCGAGGGGAGAGGCAGGAGACCCTGGTTTTGGGGTCGGGCCCCCCGGCACCCCTGGACAATCAGTATGGAACCCTTTCCTTTAGAAAACACTTTTGCTGGGGCGGCTACGTGGCGTAGTGGGCAAGGCGCTCGCCACGAATGCGGAGACGCTGGGCTCGCCTGTTCGAGCCCAGCGCTCCACATTGCTTTCAGTTTAGCTGGTCGTCCATACTAATACACATTGGCCGTATTAGGGGGTGGGAAACTGATGGGTGAGGATCGGGCGTTGTGGACAGCGACTCCTACAGGTCGGTTGGTGCGCCCTGCGCAGTAGAATCAGGAAGTGTCGGGGGCAGCGTGAGCCTCCCACGCGTTACTCCTCACCACTGAGAGATCGAGCTGCGCAGGTGGAAAGATGCGACTGCTGTTACCTCAAGTACCGGAGGGGACTTGTGCTATGTATGACTTAGTCCACATTGCAGCCGGCTTGTGGGAGGCAAGAAACAGCGTCCGTGACAGGGAGGGTTGAATTGGATGATACGAAAATTGGGATGGGAGAAAATATAGAAAATGGGAGAAAAAGTGGATAAAAAAAAGAAAACACTTTTGCTTTACTTTACTATTAAATCATTTGGAATTAGGATCATGTATAAGCACATACAAATGATGTGGAATAATATCTGTATTATATATATATTTTTTTTTAATGAGCGCCATTTAGACTCACCCATTAGATTATGTGCTTTAGAGCACAATCATTTTGCTTTAAAGTCGAGCCCGCTAGATTACACTTAGTCCTACTGGGGCTATTGTTCTACAAGAGTCTGTGATAACAACATTTTATAATACAGATTTGTGAGATTACCAACAACAATGACTGTACACAAGTAGACAAAAAAAAAAACATACATTCCACGCATTCACACTCATGACATAATACACCTCATGACATAATACACACATGACAGATATTTACACACATGACACCTCCTATTATGGATTATAATGCTCACATACACACCATATAATGCACACATACACCCAGTTAATAATAATCACTCATTCTGTTTACATGTACTCATTGCTCTCTCTCTCTCTCTCTCTCTCTCTCTCTCTCTCTCTCTCCTCTCTCTCTCTTCTCTCTCCTCTCTCTCTCTCTCTCTCTCGCAGGGGCCTTATGGTCCAAAGGGGAGTAAAAGGAGAGCCTGTGTTTATTGATCCTGTCGGTATCATCATCGGGGTAATATGTTATGCTCACACACACACACGCACACACACACACACACACACACACACACACACACACACACACACACACACACAACACACACACACACAACACACACACACACACACACACACACACACACACACACACACAGGTAGGGCAGAAAGTTGATTACATTTCTCACTGAGTCTTTACCGGTGCAGTCACTGCTGTTTGCCTTTTTATAGGGCAGAACTCCTCTCCGTCCTCTCTTTACACACCTTCCTCTGCACTCTCTCTCTCTCTCTCTCTCGTCTCTCTCTCTCTCTCATCTCTCTCTCTCTCTCTCTCTCTCTCTCTCTCTCTCTCTCTCTCCATCCTTACTGACTTTTATCCTCACCCCCCCGCTTTTCTGTACTCACCCTTATCTCCCTCTCCCTCTCTTCCCCCTCTCCTGTCCTCCATCTCCTCTCCTTTCCTTCCTTCATCCCGTCCCTCTCTCACCATGCCCCTTTCCCCTCCCTTCCACATTTTTCACACACAGTGGCTTTTGTTTAGAGACCAGTGCATTAGATTAAGGGAGGGATGGTGTTGTTATTACTGATCCAAACTTATCCACATTCTCAGGTCAGCTTGATCAAATGCCTCCCTGTATATCCCCCCCCCCCACCCTCTCTCTTTCATGTATCCCGCCAGAGCACCTACTGTAATATGTTTCTATCCCTGCCCACTGATAAAAAGAAATTATATATTTATGATATCGACAGTTTCAACTGAACAACATAAACATTCTAAAAGGACTCACGTTTATTTCCTCTTGCAATGTTTGCTAAATGCAATAGACAGGAAATACATTTGGTTCCAAAACGATTCCCTAGCAACAGAACTCCTGTGGAACTGGAACCGTCTATATAGCATTACTTTTTCTAAGGTCTGAGTTTGTGACACAACTGGTACTGGAGGGTTCAAATGGGTTCTAACATTGTTTAAAAGTTAGTTAAAGGTGCTAGTTCAAGTTCAAGTTTCTTTATTAGTTGTCATACAGAAGTACAGAATACTTTTATACAAAATGCTTCTTTCTGTTACGCTCCAGAGACTGTGCTAGACAAAAAAGATAAGTATAAAATAAAATAAGTATAGCAGTATAAAATAGAAGTCACGTACGTAGACACAAGTGTTCAATATGTACATATGTACAATGTTCAATGCAAAGTAGAAGTAACTGAGTTACCATACAATATACAGTATTAGTATATTAGTATACTATTAGTATACTATATTAGTATATTAGTATTAGTATAGTGCAAAGCAGAAATGGGATGAGGTACAATTTAGGTACAATTTACAGTAAGGTGTACTGAGGTATGGGTTGTAGTGCAAATTCTTTGCCAATAGATATAAAGTGTGTTTAGGTGTTCTAAAGTGTGTATGTGGGTGCTGCATTGAGTTGTTTGTTTAAAGTGAGTGTGTGCGTGTGGATGTGTGTGCTGTGAGTGCATCTGATGGTTGTTGTATAGTGTTATTGTTCGTTGAGCAACCTGATGGCCTGGGGATAGAAGCTTCTTCTGAGTCTTTCTGTGCTTGCCATGAGACTCCTGTATCGCTTGCCTGACCGCAGCAGTTCAAAGAGGCAGTTGTTTGGGTGGCTGGAGTCTTTGATAATTCTCTTAGCCTTACCCATGCACCGCTTGTTGTAAATGTTCTGGAGAGTGGGAAGCCCCCCTCCAATTGTGCGTTCGGCTGAACGGGCCACTCTCTGTAGTCTGCTAGCTATAGATAGCATAGAGTACCAGCATGTTTATTGACATCATGTTTTATTTTAAGATGCTTGAAAGCCACAGGTTGAAGACAACTGTATTTGTATCTTTGTATTGGAAGACATGTAAATAACATTTTCTTTTTACATAATTCTTTTCAGAGTGCACCTGGTTTACCTGGAAGACCTGGTCAACCTGTAAGATATTTAATTCTTATGATATAGAATTAATAATACGATTCTATTTATTGCAGCATGTTTTGACACACGTAAACTTAAAAACATGTCAAATGTATTGATTTGGTATCCAGAATGTCCATATTTGTACTTGGTGACTTTTGTATTTGTGACCAAAACAATGGAATTACATGATTAAAAGTTATTTGTTTTTGTCATATGATTAAAAGTGATTTGTTTTTGTCACAAATATAAAAGTTACCAGTCAAGTACAAATCACACGGTAAAATGTATATTATTTACATGAGCGCAAAATGGCCACCGTGTGACTATGGTCAATAACGGTCGTTGTACTCAACTGATTACACCTGTAAATGTTCAGAAGACAATGTTTGAAACTGTGACTGTGAATTTCAACAAATAGTATTTTTTTATTTTTTATTTTTCAAGACCACTGACTCTGGCCTGATTCTGTTGTGTGTTCTGACAGGGTCTGCGGGGTCCGGAAGGTCCCGTCGGTCTACTCGGTCCCAGAGGTCCTGATGGATATGCCGTATGTAGCCTTGTTTGTTTTCCCCCGTCTGCTCTGTTGTCCCTTAATCAGTTCCGTGTTATTCTGTCTCTCTGTGGAATGTTCATATATCATGCAGTAGTAGTTATGATGTCCTGCGTCCTCCCTTCCAGTAAAAAGTATAGTAAGTTCCAGTATAAAATTGTATTTTGTATGCAAATACATACAAATGTGAAACTTAAACTTAAACATAAACGTGAGCCCTTATCGATTCTACTTCTAATTCTGGATTCTGATTCAGTTTTTCAGATTATGATTCTAATTCTAATTCTGTTTTTCTCATTCTGATTTTAATTCAAATTCTGGATTCTGATTAAATTGTTCTTATTCTGATTCTAATTCTAATATCTTCTTTCTATAGGGTCCACCTGGTCTCACTGGCGCTCCTGGACCTATGGTGAGTAACGGCACAGTACAGTACAGTACAGTACGATACAATATGTACAAAAGTACAGACGACTGGCGTAGCTGCTGTAAAAGGTCTATTGGAAATATGGGTCAAGTATATGCTGTGTATTATACTATTTCATGGATTGTCTTTCTAGGAGGTTTCACCCACACTAAGTTTAAAGCAGCTACTAAGAACTTTTATTTTGCCGATAAAAAGTATAGTTTTTCCCATAAAAGTCTTAGCGAGTGCATTTGTTTTGAGCGAGTGAAAGAAAGAAGTAATGTATCTATTTGTGAAGTAATGTATCTATTTGTGAAATAATGTATCTATTTGTGAAGTAATGTATCTATTTGTAGCCATGTAAGATTAATAACTAATACGACAACGGAAGAAGACTAGCGTTACATGCAAGCTTAACAACATTATAAGTTAACAGCTTCGGTGGCTCGGTAATAGTAATCTTTTGAGAAAGTTATCAACATTCCCTAGTAATGTTATGTCCTCATAATCATTGCCAACAGCGAGATGTTACGTTAGCTCTGTAGCAAGGCCAATATAAAATGTTACATTATTAGCCAGTTGTATTACATTAATGCCCACTGTGATATATTACATAAGTGTCAAGGAGAGAGAAGCCAATTCAGGATCAGTTTTGAATCCTTTTAATTCCCGCAACTCTGCTGGTTTACTTGGTTTGGCCCGTGCTCTATCCATAGAGCTATACCAATATACTGTCCCTTTTAGCTTTTCTAGGTTCATCGGTCTCTTCTTTTTCTCTTTGCTCATCCCGCCCTATTTATTTATACACTGTAAACATCGGCTCTTCTGGTCAGCGTGCCGTAAATCGTTTAGTCTCTTTACAGGTTTATAGAAATAGCTAATCTTGTCGCCGACGGTCTCATTTGCTCACGTAGGTCATGTAGATGTGTCCGTTTTTAATTGAGACGGCTATCAGTTATAAACTTAATAAAAATTCGATTATATAAAAAAGAATAAAAAAAGATTCTTTGCAAAATCAACTCTGCCTCTCCTTGTTAACTACAACAAGCAATGCTGTTTGTTATTTAAGATGAGGTCGGACTCGGCACTGACAGATTTGTGTTTATTATGCTGCTTTTATAAAGCCTCAAATGACGGCTTACAATATACAATTTTGGCTGGTAGCTCTCGGCTAGGTGGTAAATTAAAAAGTAGATCTTGGTTCAAAAAAGGTTGGGCACCCCTGGTATAGACGTTAGCCCTTTTAGGGCTGGATTTTATGTTTTGTTTTTAAGTTTTCTTAGAATTCCATCTAGGATTAGCTTCCGTTTTGGCCAGTAGCCATTTGTGACATTGTCATTCTAAATTCTGAATATCACACTTAAACAGATGTGTCCTTCAGTTATTGGTGTAAAGTTGTGGAATTCTCTCCATAGCGAGCTTAAGGGATGTAATAGTGTTTATAAATTCAAGAAAATATATAAAAAATATTTAGTCAGTATGAAAATCAAATGTGATCTGAATAGTGAGATCTTTTATTTTCATTTTTTTCTCTCTTTCTTTTATTCTTTATTCTTTATTATTATTATTATTTAATTTTTTTCTTGTTTAACTGTGGATTGTGAGTTTCTTGTATAATGGTATAAATTATTATTTGTGTAAATTAGGTTGTACGCCGACCATTAAGTAAATACTTCTTAAGATTTATTCTTCTTCCTGCTCCTTTTGTCCATGGAATGTTATTTATGATTGTGTAATGAAGAAACTCTGATTGTATGATTCCATGTGGCAAATAAAAACTCTGAACTGAACTGAACACGTGAGATCGGATATCCATGAAAGGGTTAATGTTGTTGTTTACTGTTGTCCAAAAGCATCCATTAACCACTGTCATCCTGCAGGGAAGCCGTAGCGATGGATATCAGGGCGAGAGAGGCGACAAGGTGGGCACCATTACTACAGAGGAGACACACTCTTTGTTTACTGTATAGGTCTCTCACATACACTGTAAAACACAAGGCTTTTTCATGCCGGTTGCAAATGTGTCTTTGTGGATCTAGACTCAAAGAGACCTCTGGCTAAAGAAATGTGGGTTCATACCACGTGTAAATTAAACCAGGATCTGGTTTTGAATATGGATTTGACCTGCTGGTCATGGTGGTATGTGGTGGAAGTAGAATTGGATTCCAAAGCCACATTTTCAACCGGTGTCAACAGGCCCAAAGCCATCCATATAATGTAGGATGGTTAGAATCAATAATTCAATCATTCATAACTATGAGTTATTGAGTTTTAGATTAATTAATTCATGTATTCATTCATTCATTTATGTATATCTTTATTTATTTATTGTGTACTGTATACATTATTAAATCTGTATTACCATAGTTATTTGTTAACACAATGCAACTCACTCACTCACTCAGGACACAAGTGCAGTACAACATAACATTTCCATTATGACACAGTGACAGATCCCTGCTATATTGTTACTGTGTAAATCCCACTGCGAGAGAGACCGCGAGGCCACTTTATCTTTATACCGATACACTACAACCATAATCCACTATAACAGCAGGCTTAGGGTATTCTAGCTGGGTCTTGTGTGTGTGTGTGTGTGTGTGTGTGTGTGTGTGTGTGTGTGTGTGTGTGTGTGTGTGTGTGTGTGTGTGTGTGTGTGTGTGTGTGTGTGCGTGTGCGTGTGCGTGTGTGTGTGTACGTGGGTTTTGAGCATGCATGTGTATGTGAGTGTGCATGTCAAACTCTACACAGTGTGGTTGGACATAATACAGTGCATGTGAACATCTTGGTGGTGGATTGACATAACCTGCACCTCCTCCGTCCACACCCTCCCTCCCTTCCTCCTTGCGTTCCCCTATTTAAATGACTCCTCCTTTTCCCTCCCTCCTCCTTCCACCTCTCCTTAACCTGTACCCTCATCCCCTCATTCCCTCCCCTCTCTCTCTACCCCCCACCCCTCCTCCTTCCACCTCTCCTTAACCTATACCCTCATCCCCTCCCCTCTCTCTCTCTACCCCCCACCCACACCCCTCTTCGACACAACTACCTCAACATACAGAACTGTTTTGTTGCATCCACTTCCTGTATGATTAAAGGATCATATGTACCACCACTAAGTCCCGATTCAGTCTGGTTTGTTCTTGCATGAACTGTGTACTGCCACTGAGACGACTCCCGTCAGATTTGACTCCTCCCTTATTCACTCCCTAACTCTATTTGGGATCGACTTCCGGGAGCTGGATTTGACTCCCGGTTAATTTGCTTCCCCATTCGTGATAATCGCATTTGACTCCCCTGTTTTAAATTATTCAATTAAATTAAAAGCGGCATTTGACACCTGATTCGCATTTGAATGGGGATGTTTAAGTGTGTGTATTGCAGCTTGACTAAAGAAATCACTTGATTCCGTATTATGAAGATGCAATGACCTTCATTTTAAATATCGTTCTTCAAGATGTCCAGTGGCATTACAAATCAAACTTTTTCCTTTACTGTTGAATGACAGTTCAGAGATTTTTTCAAAATCACAAATAGTATTTTCAATTAACTGCCAGTTTGTTGATGACAACAAACTCATAAATATTTTATTTGGCTATAACAACCAAAACTATTTTCCTATTTCTGATCCACATTCAGATTCTGTCTCGCAATTTTGCCGCTCTGAAACTATGGGCTGATAAAATATCTATTTTTGAATATGAATACTCTATATGAGACAGAACTAGTCATTCCAATCTCTGAGCTGTGAATTCGGAGGTCATTCTGTAATCTGTGATTGGGTGCTGGAATCACTTGCTCCTACTTCCTGTGTGGCTTTATTTCACTCCCCCATGACCATATTTGGGCATATGATGGCACACACACCCCCTCCTTTCTTCCCCTGACCCACCCTGTTCCATCCATTCCATTTGACCAATGACACTAACTGTCCTCCTCTCACGTTGCATGCATGTTATGCTCAACCAAGCCCCTCAAAACTACAGGGCGGGAGGGGGGGGGGGGGGGGGGGGGGGTGGACGACAGCTAGATTTACTTTGAAGCCTGTTGGGATAGATTTATTTGTTTTTGTCAAGGTCATTTGAAACTGAAATTGACATTTCAAAATCTTTCCGCTTTGTGTTTTCCGTTTTGGTCAAAAGAAGAAAATCTGCTTTCAAATTTGGTAGTTTTGTGATGGAGAGATCAAGATAAAGTAGCCTAGAGCGCGCTCTCTCTCTCTCTCTCTCTCTCTCTCTCTCTCTCTCTCTCTCTCTCTCTCTCTCTCTCTCTCTCTATCTCTCTCTCTTTCTCTGCATCCTTTCTATCCATGGTTTTTTGTTTTGTTTTTGCATCTATCCATCTTCTTTTCCTAAATGTTCCTTCCTATACTATCTATCCATCATTCACCATGTTGCTCTCTTATCTCTTTCTTTTCATCTTCTCCTTCTCCCTCCTTCTCCTTCACCCCCCACGTCCACTATCTCTTAATCTAAGCTTTCATCAGTGACATTTCAAAAAGTAGAATGTAGAAGTTTGGGCGTATGTGGCTTTTGTTTTCTTTACCATCGAAATTGAGGTAAATATCAGACCTTCTCTTACACGTTGAAGGTGTTCGGAACATTAACCCTCGAGTCACCCTTGTTGCAATTCTGGTCAAATGGGTTAGGGTTAGGGTTTTCTTCACATGTGTTTGTGGATAGCGTTGGCTATATTTTATGTATATGCCAAGAAAGTAGCTCAGTATCACATCTTTGACCTACATTACAATAATCCATGTTTGTGTGCGGCTGGGTGGCGCAGCGGACATTGCACTCGTCACCAACGCGAGAGACACCGGTATCGAATCCGGCTGTCAGCGTTGCCTCCGGCCGTCATACTGACTCAATTGGCAGAGTCAGCGGGAGGGGAGTCGATGGGTGGTAATCTGGTCGTTGTAAACAGCGACTCCTACAGGTCGGTCAGGGCGCCTGCACAGCAAGGACAGGAGATGTCAAGGGTAGTGTGAGCCTCCCACACGTTACACCTCGCCAATGAGAGTTGGCGCTGGCAGGTGAAAAGAAGTGGCTGGCTGACTCTGCATGTATCAACCCTACCTACGACCGACCAGTGGGGGGCACATGCGAGCAACGATCAAGACGGGGGGGGGGGGGGAATTGGCACGACTAAATTGGGATGGGAGAAAAAAACTGAAAAAGGAGGAGAAAAAGTGGACACATTTTTTTTAATAATCCATGTTTGTTTTTTAAAAACAATTACTATTAAACGTGTGAACAACAAGTGTCACACCTTTCAGCCTAGTCGCAGAACTGGACAGGTTGGAGTTAGGGTAACCCTAGGGTAACCCTAACCCTAACCCCAACCCTAATTTAAGAAATGGTTAAAATCCGGAAAATGGATAAATATTCTATATGTATGGTGAGGACTGAAGTTAATAATGATATTCATGAAAAAAAATTGGAACAATACATGAAAAAGATATATTTTTACTGAGATTGCAGTTTCGGTCACTAGGTAGACAGGTAGTGCGTTTTTTAAAGGTTGACTCGAGGGTTAACCCTTTCACTACCACACTACTAAAGGGTTAACCCTTTCACTGCGACAATACAGAAGGTTAACCCTTTCACTGCCACGCGACACAGGGTTAACCCTTTCACTAACACGCTACATAAGGTTAACCCTTTCACTACCACACTACTAAAGGGTTAACCCTTTCACTGCGACAATACAGAAGGTTAACCCTTTCACTGTCACGCGACAAAGGGTTAACCCTTTCACAACCACACGACAGAAGGTTAACCCTTTCACTACCACACTACAGTTAACCGTCTGTAGTGTGGTAGTGAAAGGGTTAACCTTCTGTCGTGTGGTAGTGAAAGGGTTAACGCTGCAATATGTCCAAATGTTGCAGCTAATGTTAGCTACTGTTACTCAAAGACCATCTGGTAGCTGCCATAGCAGCTCTAATGTTTGGTAGCAAATGTTAACGTTAATGCTTGCTAACTGTAAAAGAGGGTGGCAGATGCTTTTCATTGTGGGGTTGATGGACAATTCTTTATGACGTTATTAATGAGTCATACTTAAATACAGTCCCGATTCCACCTTCATTAATCTACGGGAAGCGAGCAATCCATTGCTCTACTCATGCTGTGATAGCTTACAGTGCGGACCAAGCTCGCAGCGCGGGGGAAAAGGGCGGGGAAAAAGTTTAGCTCAAGTCAACTCGTGCAAATTAAATGATGGTGTTCGCAGCTCGAGAGCCAATCACATTCAGCAAAACAGCACAAGCCTGCAGCACTGGCACCTTGTGCACTCATAATTGTAGTTGACCTATGCATTAGAAACCCTTTAGTTAGCTATATCAACAGTCAGCTATAGTTTCATGGGGTTGAAACCACATAGTAGTAGCCCCCTTGGTGTAAACTCACTCCTAAATTCAATCAACCCTGCTTTGGTACCTGAATCGGATCCCTTTTTCAAGTGGAGGAATGAATAAGACCGCAATATTTAACATGGTCTCATGGTGGTGCTGGTGAGTCAGAAGATTAGTGACCAGTGTGAAGTGCTAGCTAATAGCTGATGACTACCTGTTCCTACTAGCTGAGCAGTGTTGTGTTTATAGGTGTATTTATAAAGTATTTATAATGTTCGCTACTTGGCCAAACAAGATAAGGCTGAGTCGGGGGTGAATCCACGATACTCACTATACACTAGTGAAGCCCCCCGAGTGACTGGGGAGCAGCTGCAATGCCTGCCGAATTCAATCTCTCTCTCTCTCTCTCTCTCTCTCTCTCTCTCTCTCTCTCTCTCTCTCTCTCTCTCTCTCTCTCTCTCTCTCTCTCTCTCTCGCTCTCTCTCTTTCTCTCGCAACAGGGTTATTATATTTCAGTTTTTCGTATAGGTATTGAGTAAAACAAACACATCACTTTGTGAAAACAATTTACTTGCAGTCATGTAGACATCCGTGTCTCAATGAACAGCATGCACCAATGCCTCCTAATGTTTGCTGTGTTGACAAATCTGACCAAATTGACAAAGACTAAAACTAAAGACATTTTCTTACATATTTATATTTGATTTTAGTTCGTTTTGTAAGTACACAATAAAGTCTAGTGTTTATTTTTATGTGTTTTCCTCACACCTAGGTTTTAGTTTTGTTTTAGTGAACTATAATAACCTTGTCTCTCACATATACTAAAATGCTCTTACTTTCACTTTGCCAGTTTTAGTTATCTCACTCCCTCTCTATACCACCCTCTCTCTCTCTCTATCTCTCTATCTCTCTCTCTCTCTCTCTCTCTCTCTCTCTCTCTCTCTCTCTCTCTCTCTCTGTGTATCTCATTCCTTCTCTTTTCCCCATCATCTCTTTTCACCTTCACTTTTCACTTCATATTCTCTGTCACTCCTCCGGTTTCGTCCTCCTCTCCTTCTCTGACTGGCTAACGGTGTGTTGTGTGTATTCTGGACTCCAGGGCGAAGCTGGTCGCCCCGGACCCAGTGGTACGCCGGGTGACGAGTCACTAGTGGGCCCGGCTATTCTCACTATCTACAAAGGAGATAAGGTAACACAGTGGGACAGCAAGGAGCAGTGGTCACGGCAACCGCCACAACACACACACACACACACACACACACACACACACACACACACACACACACACACACACACACACACACACACACACACCACACACACACACACACTGGGAAAGTGGCTTTTCTCACAAACGACAAAGAAGATAAGGTAACAGTGGAAGAGGAGCAGTGGTTGCAGAAACCTACTCACAGGGAGGGAGGGAGGGGTGGGGGTAGATGTGGTGGGGGCGGGGGCGGGGGTTGACGAATCGGGCCGGGGGAGATGAGAGTGAGGGGGCAGATACTGGTCCCTGTCATACTGCATTGTCATTTGGGCTTTTTGGTTATTGCCGGTGAACTATTAGCTGGTGGTCCGTAGTGTGGAATCCCAACATCGCCACACCGGTAATGGTAAATACCATTATTGTTTAGCCCCTAATGTTGGGAATTTGGGCGACAATGACCCAAGACAGAATATATTTGTGAATGGATGCTGTTGAATTAGAGGATTCCAGGATTGTTATGGAAAATCATACAAGGTGGAGATACAGTACTGTGGAAAGCTGTGACCAGCCCCCTCATAAGAACTCTCCCTACCCAGCTCTACTCAGCCCTGGGCACCCCGACCCACACACACCGCCATCCCCCCGAGGGTTACACACACAGACACAGAGCCTGTCCTCCGAAAAACAGTCCGATCTCACCCCCGTAACCCACAATACGCTCCCCTCCATCGCCGTGGTGTTCCGTGTAAACAACTCTTTCTTCCTTGGTTACCGTATCCAGGGCTACGTGGGCTTGCCCGGCGAACCCGGCCAGCCAATTTGGCACACTGACGTTGTGGAGTGTGTTGGCTTTCTTCCAAAAAGACTCAAAGGACATCAGGTTTGTTGTAACAGGCCATTTTTTTACCCAGCAGCGACGAGATCCCCCCCCCCCCCCCCCCTGTGCAGGATTCTTCCTGTGGGATAATGGCAGTGATTATCTTCCCTGACAAGACATCCACGTCAGTGATACTGTTTCCAGACTTCCATGGCTTGGTGGAGTGGAGAGGCCTCTGAAACAATGTTCAGACAATGGGACACTAAAAGACTCCATTGGTGACCAATTCTGACATTTCTAGGCAGCGCGGGAACACGACAAGGCTGTCCAGACAGAGCCCGGCCAATTCTATGCTAGCTGAAGCATTGTGATATTGTACATAGCCCAAATTAAAACATTTGTAATTTTTTCAGATTAGCATGGCGACCATTACCTGGCTGATGCCCCACTGTGGCAGGAGCTCAGGAGAGCTGAGTCAAAGAGGTTTTTCTCCCACAATCATGTAGCTATCACTTCAGCCAACGTCATTGTAGATTAGTATGTATCGGGCGATTTGGCAGATCGTGGTAACACCTGTAACGTCCAGTTCAAATGGACGTGAACAAGGTAACTAGTGCCAGCACGGTTCAGCTTGATTTGGGCAATGCCGAAAGTGTCTAGAACATGGGGCATCTTCATTGGGACTCTAATCAACCAGACCTCCATCCAGAGTGGCTGGGTTCCCCATGGGTTCTGAGCCCAGCAGAGTGCATCATCCCTGGGGCTCGAGCCGAGACCTGGTAGTGAGACACAGAGGTTTGGTTGTACCTCAGCCCACTCTGCCCACCCCCCACCCAATCCCTCACCCGGTCTTCATCATCATCATCCTCATCATCCCTTACCCCAATATTATAATATCATTACAATGCATTATCTGTCTGTTTTTATTTGCTGTTTTTTTTCTTGTTTGTTTTTTCAGTTTTGTAAGTGATGTTTCTGTTGCCGTTCACTGAGTTAAAGGAGATCACGCCTGTTCTTCCTGGTGCAACAGAAAAGTTCAGTCAGTATTTGGGCCCCATTCATTGTCTATGGAGCAGCCCCAGATTTTACATCCCAGTGACATCGCCCATTGGAGGGTTCTCTCTCCGATGTTTTGCTTTAGGAGAGAGTGTTCCCAAACACTGACTGAACTGTTCTAGGGAACAGAAAGAACATTATGTTGATTCTTAAAAAGGATGGGCTTAGTGAATACCAAGTTAAGTAGAGTTGAGTTAGAATATGGAGCAAATGTAAGGAAACAGAACACAGAGTTGGTGCTGGTAAAGTACATCTGTATGAATTAGGGATTACCATAGATGCAATAGCAGAAGCTTATTTTTTTTGCCTAGATCAAGTGAGTTTACCCAACTTTTAAGCTAATGAAAATAAAATGTGTGATTGAAATTCATAAATTATAGTAAGTGTTAGATTGGTGCAAAATACTTTTTATTTCCATGCACTGGTCGTCGTTGCCGTTCCTGTGATCATCAACAGGTATTCATAGCTTACGCAACGGATGTGTCTCAAACCCGCCCCCTTTCCTTGATCCTCCAGTCGCAACAGTTGATTCCCTCAGAACACAAGTTTGTCCGAAGAAAGTTGTGATTGGGGAATCAAGCTAAGAGGGCAGAGTTTCAGATAGGTCCATTTTTATTTCATCACTGCATCACTGTGCACAAGTTGTGTTTTTATCACACTTACAGTACATGTTAGCCTTATCTCATTATTGCCAGTGTTTGCATATTTACATGCATTCATATTCCTGATGCTAGGTGATATTCCAGTTTAGGGAATATTCCAGTTTAGGGAATATTCCAGTTTAGGAATACAGTGTTTATACTGTAGAATGCATTTTCATATCCCCATTATACCAATATGCCTGTGCACATGAGTATATTGGGAAAACTACCATGGAAACAGAATTGGCAAAGCTAAAGTAAAACAGCACAAAACACATAAAAGATAAACATGATGAGAGGTTTCCGTGCCTCAATAAGCTTATCCTGGCTATTGTTAACAAGATAAGTCGTTTACATGCACCAACTCAGTAAATAGAGTAATCTGAATAATATCACAATATTAATGTGCATGTAGCCTTAACCCCCCCCCAACAGTATTTATTCGGATTGTTCATGAATGCTGCTGTTTGGAGTTTCGTTTTCCTCCAGTGAGATCCAGTGAGGGTTCCACTACACCGAACTAACCTCTCTCTCTCTCTCTCTCTCTCTCTCTCTCTCTCTCTCTCTCTCTCTCTCTCTCTCTCTCTCTCTCTCTCTCTCTCTCTCTCTCTCTCTCTCTCTCTCTATCTCCTCTTTCTCTCAGGGAGACCACGGCTACAAGGGACCACGTGGCTATCCTGGCAGACATGGCCCTCCTGTAAGTGTTTCTCTGTGGTTCCGTGATGAAGCTATAATCATTAATATCATGCTTGGTTAGGTTATGTGTGATAACCTACACTGGTACGCTACAATAGGTGATAACCTACACTGGTACGCTACAATAGGTGATAACCTACACTGGTACGCTACAATAGGTGATAACCTACACTAATGCTACAATAGGTGATAACCTACACTAATGCTACAATAGGTGATAACCTACACTAATGCTACAATAGGTGATAACCTACACTAATGCTACAATAGGTGATAACCTACACTAATGCTACAATAGGTGATAACCTACACTGGTACGCTACAATAGGTGATAACCTACACTAATGCTACAATAGGTGATAACCTACACTGGTACGCTACAATAGGTGATAACCTACACTAATGCTACAATAGGTGATAACCTACACTAATGCTACAATAGGTGATAACCTACACTAATGCTACAATAGGTGATAACCTACACTGGTACGCTACAATAGGTGATAACCTACACTAATGCTACAATAGGTGATAACCTACACTAATGCTACAATAGGTGATAACCTACACTAATGCTACAATAGGTGATAACCTACACTAATGCTACAATAGGTGATAACCTACACTGGTACGCTACAATAGGTGATAACCTACACTAATGCTACAATAGGTGATAACCTACACTAATGCTACAATAGATGATAACCTACACTAATGCTACAATAGGTGATAACCTACACTAATGCTACAATAGGTGATAACCTACACTAATGCTACAATAGGTGATAACCTACACTAATGCTACAATAGGTGATAACCTACACTGGTACGCTACAATAGGTGATAACCTACACTAATGCTACAATAGGTGATAACCTACACTAATGCTACAATAGGTGATAACCTACACTAATGCTACAATAGGTGATAACCTACACTGGTACGCTACAATAGGTGATAACCTACACTAATGCTACAATAGGTGATAACCTACACTGGTACGCTACAATAGGTGATAACCTACACTAATGCTACAATAGGTGATAACCTACACTAATGCTACAATAGGTGATAACCTACACTAATGCTACAATAGGTGATAACCTACACTAATGCTACAATAGGTGATAACCTACACTAATGCTACAATAGGTGATAACCTACACTAATGCTACAATAGGTGATAACCTACACTGGTACGCTACAATAGGTGATAACCTACACTAATGCTACAATAGGTGATAACCTACACTAATGCTACAATAGGTGATAACCTACACTAATGCTACAATAGGTGATAACCTACACTAATGCTACAATAGGTGATAACCTACACTGGTACGCTACAATAGGTGATAACCTACACTAATGCTACAATAGGTGATAACCTACACTAATGCTACAATAGGTGATAACCTACACTAATGCTACAATAGGTGATAACCTACACTAATGCTACAATAGGTGATAACCTACACTAATGCTACAATAGGTGATAACCTACACTAATGCTACAATAGGTGATAACCTACACTGGTACACTACAATAGGTGATAACCTACACTAATGCTACAATAGGTGATAACCTACACTAATGCTACAATAGGTGATAACCTACACTAATGCTACAATAGGTGATAACCTACACTAATGCTACAATAGGTGATAACCTACACTGGTACGCTACAATAGGTGATAACCTACACTAATGCTACAATAGGTGATAACCTACACTAATGCTACAATAGGTGATAACCTACACTAATGCTACAATAGGTGATAACCTACACTAATGCTACAATAGGTGATAACCTACACTAATGCTACAATAGGTGATAACCTACACTAATGCTACAATAGGTGATAACCTACACTGGTATGCTACAATAGGTGATAACCTACACTAATGCTACAATAGGTGATAACCTACACTAATGCTACAATAGGTGATAACCTACACTAATGCTACAATAGGTGATAACCTACACTAATGCTACAATAGGTGATAACCTACACTAATGCTACAATAGGTGATAACCTACACTAATGCTACAATAGGTGATAACCTACACTGGTACGCTACAATAGGTGATAACCTACACTAATGCTACAATAGGTGATAACCTACACTGGTACGCTACAATAGGTGATAACCTACACTAATGCTACAATAGGTGATAACCTACACTAATGCTACAATAGGTGATAACCTACACTAATGCTACAATAGGTGATAACCTACACTAATGCTACAATAGGTGATAACCTACACTAATGCTACAATAGGTGATAACCTACACTAATGCTACAATAGGTGATAACCTACACTAATGCTACAATAGGTGATAACCTACACTAATGATACAATAGGTGATAACCTACACTAATGCTACAATAGGTGATAACCTACACTAATGCTACAATAGGTGATAACCTACACTGGTACGCTACAATAGGTGATAACCTACACTAATGCTACAATAGGTGATAACCTACACTAATGCTACAATAGGTGATAACCTACACTAATGCTACAATAGGTGATAACCTACACTAATGCTACAATAGGTGATAACCTACACTAATGCTACAATAGGTGATAACCTACACTGGTACACTACAATAGGTGATAACCTACACTAATGCTACAATAGGTGATAACCTACACTAATGCTACAATAGGTGATAACCTACACTAATGCTACAATAGGTGATAACCTACACTAATGCTACAATAGGTGATAACCTACACTGGTACGCTACAATAGGTGATAACCTACACTAATGCTACAATAGGTGATAACCTACACTAATGCTACAATAGGTGATAACCTACACTAATGCTACAATAGGTGATAACCTACACTAATGCTACAATAGGTGATAACCTACACTGGTACACTACAATAGGCGAAATACATGAATAACCTGGTGTCTTCTAACAGTATTCCATGTGTTTGTTCCATCTGCTTTTTGTTTTTCTTTGTTTGAAATTATCTTTGAAATCTACGTTTTGTTTTTAAGACCTACTATTAATGCCCATGGTTGTTTTTAGGGGCCTTTTGGCTATCCCGGTGAAATCGGCGAGAAGGGAATTCCTGGCTACCCAGGCGGACGGGTAAGAGCGCTAGCATATTTCAATAAATGGATGATGGCATTTCTACAGTTGTACAACGTAGAGGGTGGGGTAGCTCACCTCCACCACTAGTGTGTAGCAGCCAACCTGGAGCCACACAGTGCTCATAGCTGTCAGGCACCAGCACACACAATGGCTGAAAGGCTCGGGGAATGAGGATTCATATCGACCAGTTAAGGGGAGGGATGATTAGGTGGCCCTGATGTCAGAGACCTGATTTGCCTGGAAGACCAGAGAACCCCCTACTCTTTACAATAGATCTTTAGCGACCTATAGTAAGTATACTGGTTTTATGTCTCGTCCAAAGGATGGATGTTAAAGTTGCTTTACATAACATTCAGACACTAGATGTCGCACTAGAGCACCAGCATGTCATTTATCCAATCAGGTGCATTCCACGTGGGGAAATGGGAGGTAGGGAGGGGATACATGCATGCAACATGTAAACAACAACATTCATTTTGGACCTGCACACATTTTTTAAATGATAAATTAATTAATAAAAAAGCTCTGTGGATGTATTATTATTATAAATTTGATATTTATTTTTTATGATTACTCAACATACATAATAGACACATAAGATACACACACATACAGCAGATCCAGATACCTATCTTTGCATGGCAATCCAAAAATACATGTGTATATTAGAGTATTTCTGCATGGAAGAGTGCAGCGAGAAATGTACCCATTGCAGAGTCATGATCGTGTACATGTTGAATCCCAACTCCCACCCAGTATTCCTTCATCATTCCATTCCATTCTCCGTGGTTCATGTTGTGTGTCTCCCTCAGGGACCTCCCGGTTTCAACGGCCCCCCCGGCTCTGCAGGACAGAATGTAAGCTCCAGAATACAATACAATACAATACAATACAATATAATATAATAAGCAGGTTATTAACAGAGGGGTGTTAAGGGCTTCAGTTCACTTTACTATTTATTATTTACTATTTTATTATCATTCACACAGGGATATCCAGGCACTCCAGGTTACCACGGGCAACCGGGATACAGGGGAGTTAAGGTAAGTGGAGAGAGAGAGAGAGAGAGAGAGAGAGAGAGAGAGAGAGAGAGAGAGAGAGAGAGAGAGAGACAAACCTCACGTCCGTACAGTGACCTCGAATTTACTGCAGGACAGGGGTGTAAAAAGTACCCAGAAATTATACTTGAGTGAAAGTATGGGTACCGTCTCAAAATCGTACTCAAGTAAAAGTCAGAGTATCTGGCTAAAAACACACTTGAGTAAAAGTAAAAAAAAGTTTCTACTTAAGTACTAAAAAGTAAAGGTAAAAACTTTTTTTTATTCAGGGACAATCAGATGTTCCGTTTCGTCCTCTTCATCACTCGTACTATCGTTTGTGGCCATCTTCTGTAGCTTGTCACGCTGACTGTCTATTCTTCTGATAACAGGTGTTTAATCAAAGATCCCCGCTTTCTAGTCTTGCACAAGGACCAATCAGCATGGGTATGGGCGGGTTAATTTTCCATTGA
>NC_140177.1:70458318-70465818 GCF_963971535.1 Notolepis coatsorum | reverse complement strand
ACAATCATGCGATTAATCGAGTTAAATATTTTAATCGATTGACAGCACTAATATATATATATATATACATATATATATATATATATCTTGAGAATTATGACTTCCATTGGGTGATGACACTCTCACTCTTAGTAGAGACCCTTCCCTTTAAGAGTACAATGTGGATCCAGAGTGTGTGTGTAATGTATGTGTTTGGGGGGATTGAATTGAAGGTAGGGTGAATTTCTTCAATCAATCACAGTACTCTCGGGGTGACACTAAGTCTGTCGCATTACTGCGTTACTGCGCAGTCTGAACTGGGAATCTTTGTCCGACCTCTGTGTCGGAGAATGACCTTTTGAACCTCAGAGTGGGAAAGCCTTGAGCTTTTGTAGAACTCTGATACCTCCGACTTGACATCTTCTGACGTTTATACACTGTGTTTTGGGTTTGCGATATGCTTTTAGCTGCAGCGCTGCTGTAGTAAGGTTAACTATACAACTGATGAGGCAAACTAGCGACCCCTGGTGGCTCTGTGCTCACTAGCTGCCGTAGCCTCCTTGAACGCCAGGAGGTCGGTAGTGACATCGGAAACGTCCCCGTTCTGATCAATAAAAGTGTTGTATATAATATATTTTTTTTTGTATACACTTTTTCTCCTTTCTGTATTTTCCTCCCATCCCAATTGAGTCATTATGCCAATTCCCCCCTCCCCTTCCTGGTCATTGTGCGCATGTGCCCCCCACTGGTTGGTCTAGGGAGCCCTGAAGTCTATCACATGCTTCCTCCAATACATAGGAGACAGCCAGCAGCCTCTTTTCACCTGACAGCACGGACTCTCATTGGTGAAGTGTAACGCGTGGGAGGTCACACTACCTTCACCATTTCCCTCCCTCGCTGTGCAGGCGCCCTGACCGACCTATAGGAGTCGCTGTTTACAACAACCAGATTACCACCCCACCGGCTTCCCTCCCGCTGACACTGCCAATTGAGCCAGTATGACGACCGGCCAAGCCGGAGGCACCGCTGACAGCCGGATTCAATACCAGTGTCTCTGCAGTGGTAGACAGACGCTTAGTCAGCTGTGCTACCCGGCCGCCTTGTATATAATATCTTGTCATATTTGATGAACATACTGTAGTGAGCTCGCTGTTAAGAGTAGATTGTCCACACGGTATTCACAGGAGTGTAGTGCAGGTTTATTTAGTATTCCGAACAGGCTATTGTTTGGCCATAGCCCACGGCAATAAAACCTCACGGTATCGCTAGCTGCGCTAAAGCCCCGCCCCTCACCCATGGGACCACAAGGAGCCCCAAACTTAGTGGACCATGAGTGATTTGTTCTAACTATGGTTGCTACAATACAGTGAAATAGGAGTCAGGTGTGAATCAATGAAGGCCTCCTCATCTGTTGTTCTTGTTATTCCTGTGCTGGAGCCTTGTTCCTTCACAATAAACCTGATAGTTTGATGGTAATTGCAGTTTTACCGTAGTACCAGCCATTGTATGAATAATTCACCATGGCACCACTATGGTAAAAGTCATGTATCGCCATGGTGCCACTTTTGTACTTCAATAATACCCTGGTATAATCCGTAAAAACAAATTGAAACGTACACTGTGAAAGATGGAGAGAGTTTGAGGAGAGGAGAAGAGAGAGACGGAAGCTTCCAGAACGTTTCTGACTGTCTGTACTGTCCTCTTCCTGGTGGCGAAGGCTTGAACTCTGACCTCTGCCACGTCATCACAAGGGGGTCGTTCATCAGGCCCAAGGGCCAATCAAATGAAGGTATCCTTAGGCGGACATATTGCTTTGGTTACCATGGCAATATTCAGCCTGAAAACAACAAAAACAAATACAAATCTAATGAACTAACCATGAGAACACTCATATCCAGTGTACTTGGTTGCTAAGTTACTGGTAAGTACAAGTGGGTAGAGTGTATAAACTACAAGCTGAAAACTCCACTTGGATGGGATGTGCTTTCCACTCCAAGCTGCTTTCCTACATTTGGCCACATGATGGCGCCCTTTTCACATTAAGGGAGCCCACTGAAGCTAATCAGTCACCGCCTACAGTTGACATTTTGTATTAAGAAATGTATCTTTTTTATGTCATTAAAGTAATGTAACATACATTCTTATTAGTGATCATTTTCCAGCTTCTTTCTGCGCTTCAGAACCATTAACAGTAACAGCATCAGCAAAAAGCGGCGACAAAAACGACTGACCAACTGCTGTTAATTCTTCCATGCTATTGTGCTGCACTGCACCTGTACTGTATTAGCTACTGTCTTAAGTCATGTTATACCATTTGGAAATGTATTGCATACTGTATGTATGTATGTATGTGTATATGTACTATGTATGAATATATGTACTGTATGTATGCATGCACTGTATGCACTGTATGCACTGTATGTATGTATGTATGTATGTATGTATGTATGTATGTATGTATGTATGTATGTATGTATGTATGTATGTATGTATGTACAGTATGTATGTATGTATGCATGTATGTATGTATGTATGTATGTATGTATGTATGTATGTATGTATGTATGTATGTATGTATGTATGTATGTATGTATGTATGTATGTATGTATGTATGTATGTATGTTCAAGTTTCTCAAGTTCAAGTTTCTTTAATAGTTGTCATACAGAAGTACAGAATACTTTCATACAAAATGCTTCTTACTGTTACGCTCCAGAGACTGTGCTAGACAAGATAGTATCAAATAACATAGTATAGCATGTAAATTAGAAGTAGAAAATGAGGTCACAGTGTTCAGTATAGACATATGTACAATGTTCGATGCAGAATAGACGTAACTGAGTTACCATATAATATACAATACTATGCAGTGTACTAATGTACAATATTATATAGTGCAAAGCAGAAATGGGATGAGGTACAATTTAGGTACAATTTACAGTAAGGTGTACGAGTTGTAGTGCAATCCTTCATCAATAAATATAAAGTGTGGGGAGTGGGTGCTACAGTGTGTTTGTTTAAAGTGAGTGTGTGCTATAAAGTGTGGGGAGTGGGTGCTACAGTGTGTTTGTTTAAAGTGAGTGTGTGCATGTGGATGTGTGTGCTATGTGCGTTTGATGGTTGTTGTTGTGTAGTGTTCATTGTTCGTTAAGCAGCCTGATGGCCTGGGGATAGAAGCTTCTTCTGAGTCTTTCTGTGCTCGCCTTGAGACTCCGGTATCGCTTGCCTGACCGCAGCAGTTCAAAGAGGCAGTTGTTCGGGTGACTGGAGTCTTTAATGATTCTCTTAGCCTTGCCCCTGCACCGCTTGTTGTAAATGTTCTGGAGGGTGGGGAGCCCCCCTCCGATTGTGCGTTCGGCTGAACGTGTCACTCTTTATAGTCTGCTTCGGTCTTGTGCAGTGCTATTCCCAAACCAGGAGGTGATGTTGCCAGTCAGGATGCTCTCTATTGTACATGAGTAGAAGTTCTTAAGGATCTTCTGACTGACTTGGAACTTCCTTAGGCGCCTGAGGAAGTAGAGGCGTTGTCGTGCCTTCTTCACAACACTGTCAATGTGTGTGGTCCATGTCAAGTCCTCGGATATGTAGGCTCCGAGGTACTTAAAGCTGTTGACTCTCTCAACCGGTGCCCCGTCGATGCTGAGGGGGCTGTAGTCCTTGACCCCCGACCTCCTGAAGTCCACAATCATCTCCTTTGTTTTGCTGACGTTCAGGTAGAGGCTGTTTTCCTGGCACCATCCCGCCAGGACCTTGACCTCTTCCAGGTAGGCCCTCTCGTCGTTGGCAGAGATCAGGCCCACCACCACTGTGTCGTCAGCAAATTTGATGATTGTGTTGCTACTCCGCTGAGCCACACAGTCGTGTGTGTACAGGGAGTAGAGGAGGGGACTCAGAACACAGCCCTGGGGGGCCCCTATGTTGAGGGTGATGGATGAGGAGGTGCAGTTGCCTGCTCTCACCACCTGGGGTCTGCCCGTCAGGAAGTTCAAGACCCACTGGCAGAGGTCATAGTTCAAGCCCAGGTCCCTGAGCTTGGCTATGAGTTTGGAGGGGACTATGGTATTGAATGCCGAGCTGTAGTCGATGAATAGCATTCACATTCCCCTTCCTCTTGTCCAGGTGTGATGCTGCTGTGTGCAGCACATGGGCTATGGCGTCCTCCATGGACCTGTTGGGGCGGTATGCAAATTGCAGGGGGTCCATGTTGATGGGGAGGGAGGAGCAGATGTAGCCCTTTACTAGCTTCTCAAAGCACTTCATGGCTATGGAGGTGAGAGCTACAGGGCGGTAGTCGTTGAGGCAAGCAGGCTTGGATTGTTTGGGTACAGGGATAATAGTGGACTTCTTCAGGCAGGTGGGGATGACAGCCTGTTCTAAGGACAGGTTAAATATGTCAGTGAATACCGGGGCCAGTTGGTTGGCACAGACTTTTAGGACGCGGCCGGGGATGCCGTCCGGTCCTGCTGCCTTCCTAATATTCACTTTTTTAAAGGTCCGCCTCACCTCATGCTCTGTTACCCTGAACACTGAGTCTCCATCAGCAGCAGACCCCCCCCCCCCCCCCCATTGCCGTGGCTTGTGGGCTGGTGTTGTTATTACCAGCATCAAACCTTGCATAGAAGGTATTGAGGTCATTTGCTAAGGAGATGTCACTGTTCAGTTTGAGGGAGGTGCCTTTGTAGTCTGTCATCGTTTTGAGCCCCTGCCACATAGCTCTGGAGTCAGCCTGTTCAAACTGGAGTTCAATTTTATCTCTGTAGCGCCGTTTGGCCTCTGTCACTGTCCTCCTTACCTTGTGGTCATTCATGTTGCCTGCCACCAGGCCGTCGTTGTATGCTTTGGTGCGCGCTTTCAGAGCTTCACGGACGGATTTGTCTACCCAGGGTTTTTGATTTGGGTAATGTATGTTAGGTATGTATGTTAGGGCTGACCCCTATTAGTCGAATAGTCGACTAATCGGTCGAAAGGAGCCGTAGTCGACTGCCAACCTCTTAGTCAAAAAAAAAAAAATGTATAAACAAATATTTGTATCATTCTTTCCAAAAGAAAAGAGGCCTAGAAGCGTGGCTAATGCTAATGGCACACATACCAGAGGCTAACTGCCTAAGAAAACAGGCACAGGGGCACTGAAAGAGGATTTCACCCATCTAATGAACACACTAGACTAGACAAATATAATAATAATAATAATAATAATAATAATAATAATAATAATAATAATAATAATAATAATAATAATAATAATAATAATAATAATAATAATAATAATAATAATAATAATAATAATAATAATAATAATAATAATAATAATAATAATAATAATAATAATAATAATAATAATGCTTTTGCAGAGGACAAGAAGCCTTCAGTCGACTCCTTCAGACATTAAGCACCCCCCACAGCCCAAATGGAATGATAAAAAAAAATAAAAATAAAAATATTTTTTTTGTCGACTAACAGCAAATGCTGGCCAATCATAGTCGACTATCCAAATCCTTAGTCGGGGACAGCCCTAATGTATGTATGTATGTATGTATGTATGTATGTATGTATGTATGTATGTATGTATGTATGTATGTATGTATGTATGTATGTATGTATGTATGTATGTATGTATGTATGTATGTATGTATGTATGTATGTATGTATGTATGTATGTATGTATGTATGTATGTATGTATGTATGTATGTATGTATGTATGTATGTATGTATGTATGTATGTATGTTAGGGCTGACCCCTATTAGTCGAATAGTCGACTAATCGGTCGAAAGGAGCCGTAGTCGACTGCCAACCTCTTAGTCCAAAAAAAGAAAAAAAAGAAGAATGTATAAACAAATATTTGTATCATTCTTTCCAAAAGAAAAGAGGCCTAGAAGCGTGGCTAATGCTAATGGCACACATACCAGAGGCTAACTGCCTAAGAAAACAGGCACAGAGGCACTGAAAGAGGATTTTACCCATCTAATGAACACACTAGACTAGACAAATATAATAATAATAATAATAATAATAATAATAATAATAATAATAATAATAATAATAATAATAATAATAATAATAATAATAATAATAATAATAATAATAATAATAATAATAATAATAATAATAATAAGATGTATCCATCAGTGGACCAATTGCATGCTTTTGCAGAGGACAAGAAGCCTTCAGTCGACTCCTTCAGACATTAACACTTTGCCGCCCAACCACGAGTTAACTCGGGTTTCGGTGCCATGCGTTGAGGACCAGAGCCACGAGTTAACTCGTGGCAAGTTGTTATTGTTTTATTCCATATTAATAATGGAATCAACATCCCCCATCGACTCTGCAGATTTACCCGCCTCTGTGAAATCGGCAACATGCAATACCAGCCAGATCCTCTTACGGGCGCCATCACTCCACTGCAGTATCATTGTGGGCGAGTGGATTTTTTTTTTTTACAGTCTATGGTCATTTCATTTTAGCCTCATCCCAAACGAACAGCCTGCACCATTGATCACGGTTCGAAGCGCAGATTTCAGCCTGGAATAATGGGATTTATGATCAGCCAATGGACATATCGATCTACCAGATGCCGATGAATAATGGAGAAATGCTGCCGGCGATCACATGGGCTGACGGTAGGACCCTCTTCACCCAAATTATAGCCGGATTGGAGCTTGTTGTAAAACGCAAGCAATTGATCAGTGAATGTGGCTACTTGCACGGACACTCTATTGCTAATCAATAATACTAATCGGCGTCCCCCGCCGCCCCCATTTCATCCATAGATGCTCTGTAATAGTCCGGATGATAAGCAGTTTGTTTTATTTCATTCGTATATATACAACAGAAATGCCGTTCGATATAACGTGAGTAGCCTTTAGCCTCATATCTAGCTTACCAGAAAAAATATGAGACGAAAACTGCGATAAAGCTTATATTCACGACGCTATAAAATGACAACCAACCAATGGATCTTTATTTTCTTTAAGCCATTATGAAGCGACGGTTTATGCACTCAAGTGACAATGAGAATGGACAGATAGCAATACTATAAAGTATAGATATAGCTGTACAAAGTCACATCGGTTTGTTTACAAAGCTTTGTCCTCCAGCCACATATTAGACGGCGACGAACGGTCCTCAATGTGTTAAGCACCCCCCCACAGCCCAAATGGAATGATAAAAAAATAAATAATAATAATATATTTTTTTTTGTCAACTAACAGCAAATGTTGGCCAATCATAGTCGACTATCCAAATCCTTAGTCGGGGACAGCCCTAATGTATGTATGTATGTATGTATGTATGTATGTATGTATGTATGTATGTATGTATGTATGTATGTATGTATGTATGTATGTATGTATGTATGTATGTATGTATGTATGTATGTATGTATGTATGTATGTATGTATGTATGTATGTATGTATGTATGTATGTATGTATGTATGTATGTATGTATGTATCATAAATCAAATCAAATTTATTTATAGGGCCCGACAACACACGTTAATGTCCCCATGGGCCATACAGGTCT
>NC_140177.1:70422292-70453118 GCF_963971535.1 Notolepis coatsorum | reverse complement strand
GTCCACCGGGCAGTAACTTGCCCGGGACCTGTCCCCCCGCTGGCGAGTTAGCCACACCACCACAAATGTGAACTACGCTTGGAGTTCAGAAAATACACAATGAGTGGTGTTGAGCAAGGGTTGTGGTCCTCTCAATGTATTTACTATTGTTGACAAATGTATCAACAAGACCCATCATTTCCCAGCATTTGCCTGATGGCTGGTATTTACTTCCTCCTCTGGAGATGCTGCAGAACAGGAGTTAAGACAGAATCAAACAGTACATGGGATTTTGTAACTCCTTTTTATAGAATTGGAACTGGCCCAGGTGCCAGATATCACCAAATACTTCCAAGACTTTTAGAATTCTGCCAAGAGTATCTCTTATGTTCTAGAATAGAAGGTTGGTGATCAAGATGAAGCTCTTAGTATCCGAGCAGAGCACCAAGCACCAAGCACCACATATTGGATGGGATGCCTCAAAGCCATTAATGCTGGGATCCTCGAGTCTTCACAACAGGCCAGAATCATCATTGGCTCAGAGTCAATCATTTGAGCATGATGGAACCAATGGAAGCTTTCTTGCTCCCTGCATCCTTGGGATTCCATTTGGGGCGGAGTCAGTTAATGATTGACAGCTGATGGTTTTTCCAGATATGTTGTGGGGGTTGACTATTCATTAAATCGTGGGCCTTTTGAGCCACCAGACCTTGGTGATGTGTTTTGAGATGTCCCATCCAATAAGTGGACACATTCAGTTTTATTTTCTTACTCTCGCTCTCCTCCAATCAGAGCTGCTGAAACCTGGTGCATGTTTTTTTAAGCCCCGCCTCTGCTAAGTGCTTGAACCAATAAAGGTTGGGGGGTGGGGGATATGAACCAATCCCAAAAAGGCTAAATACTGTCAGTTTAGACTTTGTTACTCCTCTAATTCTGATGTTGGAAACTTTGGCTAACCGGCATTGACTATGATGAGTTAACTACTAACTACATTTCAATCAGAAACACACAATAACATTCTCATAATCAAACCAAAATTAACCCCAAATGAATGCACATCATGCATGAGAAAACTGACAGCATGAGCGGAAGCAATAGACAATCATATTGCGGAAGACATTCACAGTATTTGTTGTTTATCCATTCCAATGAATTGACTGTCCTTTTTTAATTTACTTTTATTGTTTTAATATTTTTGTTTATGTTTTACAAGCTGCTGTACATATAATATTACATAATATTTAATACACATGATACTTTTTGTATGTTTATTATTGGTGAAAATTATTGAAATTTATATTTACTATGCATATAGTAACAAGTTATATTCTTAGCTAGTAGTATATTAGAATAGTAATTTTGCATAGCCACTGTATATGAAGCCTCCATTCTCCAACACCATGTACTTTATAGTGTGTGTGATATACATGATACTAGAAAGGTTCTATACTAGAAAGGTGTATTATTAGCTAGTTTAGTAGACAATTTAGTAGGCAATTAAATGTTTTTTTGTTTGTTAAATGCTCATATTACTGTTGTCGTGTTATGTGTTTTTGTGTTAACCTGTATGTGACTGAAACAGGCCAAGTACTACCTTGTCATATATCTGGCGAGTCTGGAGAACATGGATATCCTGGTTTACCAGGACCACCAGGTACTACTACTACACATATATGATGATTCATTGTTCGACCAATAGGGATGGAGCACAAGTTTTATCTCCCGCCTTCTCGACTAGAGAAATACTGAAAAACCTTTTCTGTCAGAAACGTCAGAATGTTTTGGGTATGGAACATGTGCTCTGGCTGGAGTACTTGTTCATGATGCACAGACCTCTCACGGGTAACATATTGTCTACCATTAACCCCACATGCAGTATCAAGGACAACATTACTGGTAAACGATACAAGGACAAGTGCGAGAGGTCTATTAGAAGAGTACTACCCAACTACTAAATGACTCATAATGCCCATCCCTAGTTGACATATTATTTGTTTAGTTATCAATGGTGTTGGAATTATGACTCCCAAAGGCTGGTCGTTACTGTTTTAACAGTATGCAAGCAATATACAGCAGTGGTTTGAGCTGCACTGGTAACTCTCTCCATCCATCAGGTCCCAAGGGTCAACCTGGCTTCGCGGGGGGCCCCGGTCGCCCAGGAATCGACGGTGGTAAGGGAGACAGGGGAGACTCTGGCTTTGGAGGACGGCCTGGACCACAAGGTAAACCTGTGTGTTGTTTTTCTTTTCTCGCTGATGATCGTTTGGTATCCCATAACGAATGAAACCATAATGAATGAAACCAAATGTGTATTCGGAAAAACGGCCGCGGATCAGAATTGCGGCATTGTGTAAAAGCGAAAGGTCTGTAGTGGTGGTGGTCAGAACCTCGATCCTACGTCTCCAAGAGGGTAAACTATTCAGGAACAAAACAACCTTTTCAGATTGACACCCATGTATGGGTTTTGAATCGGTTTCATGGGGCCAAAGGTCACGAACCTCACTTACTAACATAGAGAATATTAAAACACTTTCAATTCAAGTAAAAACATGAAAATTATTTAAATTGGTAGCAGTAGCCATAATATGGATGTGACTGAAATAATGACAATAAATTATTTTATACTTGGTACTAAGGTTTTGGCCTTATCCTTAACGTTGATCGAGCCATGTCCCTCCTTTTCAACCCCCCCCCCCACCACCACCACCACCTGCCTACTCCCCCCGGTCTCCACAGGTTTCCCTGGTCCCAGAGGAGAGCCCGGAGTTCCAGGTCTCCCAGGACAGAGCTACGATGGAGCCAGGGGGAAAGACGGCATTCCTGGGCGCCCTGGAGGAAAGGGACTGCCTGGAGATACGCTGGGGACCACACCCGGGGCCCCAGGGCAGAACGGGTTACCAGGGGCCTATGGAGAAAAGGGCCAGCCTGGGACACCCGGAGGGCCTGGTGCCCCTGGTAAGTTGAGAGAAAGAAAATGTACCTGTCTCAAACTAGGGACGCACCGATCCGACTTTTTCAGTCCCGATACCGATACCTGGGCTTTGGGTATTGGCCGATACCGAGTACCGATCCGAGACTGGGATCATTCTTTTGTGCAAGGCAACATCAGGCTTGACTTAAAACATTACTTTCCTAACTTAGTGAAACAAAATGTAACAAATTAACACACTGTTATTTCTTATTTTATTTATTATTATAATAAAAAAATGTTATCCGATATTATTATTATCTTTTACCGATACCCGATCCAGCTATTTTAGTCCTATCGGGGCCGATATCCGATATCAATATCGGATCTGTGCGTCCCTATCTCAAAACCCACCCTCTTTTCTTGATCCTCCAATCACGGACAAACAATGAGGGAAGCAACAGTTGTGATTGGAGGATCACAAGAAAAGAGGGCAGGGTTTGAGTTAGGTCAATATACTGTGTCTTTAGATTCTAAAACTGTGTAATGCAAGTTCCACCAAAACACTTTGGCCTAATGATGAATGTTGCCAACATGGAATCCTGAGTGTCACATCATGTCCATTATAAGCTTTTTGGAAAAACAGTACATCCAGGATGTGTCTCCTTTATTTAACATTGAAGGGAGATTTTAGAGCAATTCTCCCCCCACACACTTCATTTATTCCTCCTCTTGCCAAGGTGAGGATGCGCGTTCCGGCTACCCTGGCTTGAAGGGGGAGCGTGGTGCGGACGGTTTTCCCGGTCTTCCTGGTCTCCCTGGTCTTGATGCCCCATCAACAGGCCCTGTTCCCGGGCATGTAGGAGCGCCCGGTAACAGCGGATTCAACGGATCTCCAGGTGAGGGGTCTTAGAATAGTCTGGGATTAAGTTGGACTCACAATTCTAAAATTGTGATATTTCAGAAATTCTGGATGTTGACTCTTGTTTATGAAGTATCAGTTGTTTCTGTTTAACAATACAATGTATGAAGGCAGAACCTCAGAGGAGAATCAAAAATACTAAAGAGCAACTACACACCAAAAATAATATGAGTGGCGCGCGGGCTGTTTTGTGTTTTCCTTCGATCATGGCGTGCTTTATCGGGGGGTGTGCCTTGGATGGGGATGTGGTGGGGATTGATGTGTGGGTGTTTTGGGGGGACTGACTGTTCCGGGGGGGGGGGGGGGGGGGGTTCACATGCCTTCAAGCGACATTGTGCCTTTGTGCTTGTTTTGTACCATTATTGAGTCTGCACGTTTACATTGCACTACTTTTATTGTCTTTTATACCTATTCTTATATCTGCAATTTATGCATTGTTTTTTGTTCTATCAATCTGTGTGCTGATTATATGCCTATGTTAATTTGATACTATATAGATAGTTATTAATATTTGTTATTGTTATATTGTAGAAATGTGTGCATTGAAATGTCCCGACGACATTGAAAATGAGGGTGACCTCAATTGTCTTTTCGAGTATAAATAAAGGTTGATGAAGTCCGCATAGAGATTGCCATCTAATGGTTAATGCATGCTATTGCAATATACTATTGGCAGATCTTGTAGCTTTGATAAAGGTAACCTACATCACAGGGTAGCGAGATCAGCCACACTACTGCATTTACAGTCAGATGGAGTCTCTACAGATTATTGTTTTTGGTGTGTAGCTGCTCTTTAATGTTAACATAGTTTTGTTCCATTTTAGTCCCATAAGAAAAGAAAATAAGTTGTTCTTTTGTTCACTCATAGCTGTGAATACCCCACCCCCCACCCCGTCTCCCCACCACTACTCTCCTTTATTGACATATCTCAAACCCTGCCCTCTTTTCTTGATTCTCCAATCACAACCGTCGCTTTCCTCAGACAGCAACAGTTGTGATTGGATGATTGAGAAAGGAGGGCGAGGTTTGAGATAGGTCACTCCTCTTTTCCCACAGTATGTCGCTTTCCCAAACCTTCATTTGCCTCATTTGAAACACATTTGGTTGCCTGTTTTCTTTTTGTTCATGTTCACCAAAAACATCTCTTCTTCTCCCCATCTCTCCCTCTCCTCTGTTTCTTTATTCTTCCTCCTCCACCTCCTCCTCCTCCTCCTTCCCTACCTTCCTATACACCACCACCCATAATCTCCATCCATCCTCTCCTATTCCTCCATCATTCTCTTCTTGGTGTTGGGTCACTCTGCTAGGCTGCCAAGGTGAGATCCTCTTGCCCCCCAAACTTCCACCTGCTCCATCCTCCGCTTCCATCCCTCCGCTTCCATCCCTCCATCCTCCCACATTAGACCAGACCAGCCATAACTACCTACCCCCTCCTCCCCAAATGCTCCTCTGCTCCTCCCAACCCATTATGTGTAACACGGCACCTCTCAGTCGAGAAAGAGAGTCGAGAATGGAAAAGAGAAAATCAAAATAAACGTGACTTTCTTGGTCATTGTTTTTTTTTTTTTTTTTGTGCGGTCATGACTAATCATAGATGTTTGTGTGTTTAAGCCTGTTCAAACCTAACCTATGCTAGGTGTGTGTACTGCAGTAACTCCTGCTTGTGTGGCCCCTCTAGGAATGCGTCTAGACACCTTCTAGACGCCTACTGTATGCTAGAAGCCTAGAAAAGAAAAGAGACTTAAGGCTGTGATCAGATTGGACATCTTTTTCTTGCGCTCAAACCCGAGGCACGGCGGTGTACATGGAGAATCGAACGTGCACAATGAGCAATACCACTGATTACCCTTGCTACCTCAGCTAACATTACATAAGTTACTTAGATTACTACCGTTAGCATTGATAGCTAGCTAATGCTGGCTAATGTTGGCTACTATCAATACGTTTTCGATAATATTACCAGTATGTTATTCACCGCTCTCGATTTCTCTTCAGATACTTCAGATTTGTAATCCCTCCCCCCGGTTGACCAAGGAGGTGACATTGACGTCGGTGCACTCCGCAGCTAAAGTTGAACGTTTTTCAACTGAGAGCGCCCCAAAAAAGCATCACTTCAAAAACGCAAGGCGACAAAATCATTGATAACAATAGAAAAAAGGCACAGGCGCTTTCAAAAAGGCGTCCAATGTGATCACAGCCTTAGGCTTTCTAGGTATTTACAGTTCAGCAAGCTAATAGATTCTGGAATTGCACTTGAGTTTGTCCTGTATCTTTCCATAAAATCTGAACATTGCACCGTATTATTTTGATGGAGAAAAAAATATATATATATTTGAATATCCAAAACAATTTGATCTCTCTCTCGAGGCATAACAGCTTTCCATACTCTATCTGAAAGACATGCAGTCACCGCAGTAGAGGTGCACCAATACCAGCAGCAAGACAAAGTACAAGCATTTTGTTTTGAATCCTCGTCAATACCACGTACCGAAACCAGTCCTTTGCTTGATATTGACCATTTTTGACTGCCGCTATATTCTGTTGAAAATCACGTCGCGAGCCCATTCTGTCCGTTACTTTATTAACTTTATGAATCTAAACATCCATCGGTTTGAGGTCATTGGACACAGATTATAGATATAGATGTGTAATCCATTTTCCTCCATCAGAGAGATCCAACATGCATTAAAATGCAGGAAATCAACTCACTTTGCTTTGATTTCTACATGTTTCTTAGTATCTTGACTTTAGCATTGGGGAAATTCTCAGACACAGATACACCGACCAATGTCCAATACCAGTATTGATATCGGTGCACCTCTAATTCCTTTCCCTGTTCTAAGTGCAATTGCAGCCTAACATAGGCAATGAAACAATGTGACTGGACATGAGGATGTACATTGTCTCCTTGTTTGCCACATTACAGTGTGTATGTATTGCTTTCTACCGTTTTGGTGTATTACTTGTTGTGATGAACGTTGTGTATTTGATTCCGAGGTAAGTGTGTAAGGAACATGTAAGGAACAGAAAGAACCATTCGAAGGGTAGGCTTTGATACAGATGCAGCTCTCAGGACCCTGAGCTCTGCTCTGCACTGCTACTGCGGTAATCATGCACCATTAACCTGGCAGTGCTGTTAACGAGGCGCCCTTGCAGTATAGGTGCGATTTTTAAGAGCTGGATCTGTAGATATGCTGGATATTATGTTTCTTCTAGCTTCCAGGCAGTTGTGACTTAGACATAGCCATCCGTCTTGTAAGCCATTTCATCTGATAATAACTGAGCATGTTTAATCGTGATATCAACTGGGGGGAATCTGAACATTTGTTTGTATTTCCCACATCCCTGTTTTGGAGTGTCTGAGCAGTGCTGCACAGAGTGGAACCAGTTGATAACTGTGTGTCTCTCTCTGCATTCTTCCTTCCCTCCATTCGTCTATCTGTCCATTTTGTCCGTCCGTCCATCCAGGTTACCCTGGCCAGAAGGGAGCCAGAGGAGACCCAGGCTTCCCAGGGCCTGCTGGGATGAAGGGAACCCCGGGAGGATCCGGCATCCCTGGCTCACCAGGGCCCACGGGACCCCCCGGAACCCCAGGGCCCGGCACCAGAGACGGCAGCCCAGGAGGACCGGGCAGAAAGGGTACCGTGGATTCAGTCATTGGACTCCCATAAATAAGCCATGGACATTATATGTGACAGAGGCGACCCAAAGGACATCGACTGTGAAAGTATTGCATTGTGTTGAATGACGCTGACTGTTGTTTTTAAACATCCAATCAGGTGAGAGAGGTTTCCCGGGGGTTGTGGGATTCCCCGGAATGCCAGGCGGTCCCGGAGGCCTCGGACGCAACGGAGGGAAAGGTCTGCCCGGAACACCCGGACTGGACGGGTTGCCTGGAGGCCCGGGATACCCAGGACCGAAAGGTACGATACAGTACGGCATGGTAATATCAATGTGTCGGTATTCATAAGTAATAATAATAATAATAATAATAATATCTTAGATTTATAAAGCGCCTTTCAGGAGACCCAAGGCACTTAACAGGAGGGGGCATCTAGGGGAAGTGGATCGGGGAACAACCTAACAACAAAGTAAAAAAGAAAAGAGAGAAATCAGGCAGAGTGCAGGGATGTAGCACTACGGATGTTTGGAGGGAGGGAGTTCCAGAGGGTGGGTGCGGCAACAGAGAAGGCTCTGGGACCAACAGTCCGCAGGTTGGTGGTGGGGATGGAGAGGAGACCGGAGTCAGAGGACCGCAGCCTCCGGGGCGGGATGTAGGGATGGAGGAGGTCAGCTATAGGTACCGGGGGGGCAAGGGAGTGAAGGGATTTGTAGGTGATGAGGAGGATCTTGAAATTGATGCGGGACTTGACTGGAAGCCAGTGGAGGTGGATGAGGGTGGGGGTGACTTGGTGTGGGGTTTGAACATATTGTAGCCTGTTCAGGGCATTGCTGGGTAGCCCTACGAGAACAGAGTTTGCGTAGTCGAGACGGGAGGTGACGAAGGCGCGAATAAGAGTCTCTGCTAAAGAATGTTGCTGAAGACATCTATTTTGTGTGTGTGTGTGTGTGTGTGTGTGTGTGTGTGTGTGTGTGTGTGTGTGTGTGTGTGTGTGTGTGTGTGTGTGTGTGTGTGTGTGTGTGTGTGTGTGTGTGTGTGTGTGTGTGTGTGTGTGTGTGTGTGTGTGTGTGTGTGTGTGTGTGTGTGTGTGTGTGTGTGTGTGTGTGTGTGTGTGTGTGTGTGTGTGTGTGTGTGTTTATGCGTTGTCTAGGTGATCGAGGTTACCCCGGTCTCCCTGGCGTGCCGTCCCTTCCACTTCCATCAGTGTACCTGGAGAAGGGGGAACCCGGAGACAGAGCGTACAATGGCCTGCCGGGCTTCCCGGGACCAAGAGGTACACAGTGGACGACTACAAACTTTGTCACCTGAAGGTGTTATACTCAAGTCTTGTGTACATTGAAGGACAACAGAGGTGGAGTACTAGCATGTGATGTATATCACATTCACACTACCAAGTGACCTGGATTGACTTCACAGCTGGCTGTCCCAAAACACACGATTCTTCATCTGAAGGCTTAAAAAGTCTAACTATCACTGGTTTCATTATAAATACATGACTAATGTTAGTAATATAACACATTATAGCCTAATAGATAGAACTATTATGAAGGGGTGTCCCCCAGAGTTTGAACTTCAGCGGGGGGCTCAGCTCCCCTCAGGGGGGTCCGGGGGCATGCCCCCTGGGGAGAAAAACCCTGCCTCTAAATACTCATTTTCCATGAGTTTTGGGAGATGATAAACATGGTCAAAGATCACTCCACAATTTCCCATTAAGACACCAAGACCTTGAAGAACACCTTAGAAAAAAATATTAAATGGCTATTATGGGGACTAAGATCATCACACAGTTAGGCTTATTGGATCCACAATAACAAGAGTCTCAGTTTTTTCAGTCATGTTTAGGGATCCAAAACTGCATGGGATAGTCTGTAAAGGGGATTATCTTGGGTATCCATAGAATTGCATAGGCTTTCACTCTACATGTATATGACACTTGTAACTGCCATTTTGTGTGTGTCACTCCAGTTTATAAGGCTCCCACTCTATATTGCACCTATAACAACCATGTCTGTTTCCCTAGGCGACAAAGGTTTCCCGGGCTCACCTGGTCGTCCAGGACTGCCTGGACTTCCTGATCTGGAGCAGAGTAAAGGTCCGCCAGGTCAGCCTGGTTTCCCTGGGCGACCGGGATCCCCCGGCTACCCAGGACCCAAGGGAGAAGCTGGAATCTTGGGTTTTCCTGGCATTACTGGACCTAGAGTGAGGACGGACGGACGGACACACACACACACACACACACACACACACACACACACACACACACACACACACACACACACACACACACACACACACACACACACACACACACACACACACACACACACACACACACACACACACACACACACACACACACACACACACACACACACTTCAAAAATGTATTGGAATCCACCTATTAAATTCATATATATCAGAGGTTCATGTGCATTTTTTAAAACAATGCGTATGGTCTCTGCATGGACACACACACGCACAATAAATCTCTTAACACTACGTGTTCTGACTGTCATACTCAGGGTGATGACGGTGGCACTGGTTATCCTGGTGAAACTGGAGGCTCTGGTCGGCACGGTGCCAAAGGTCAGTGGAAACACGTTTTTTCATCCATCCATCCATTCATTCATCCATCCCCCTGTCCATTCACCCCTCCATCCATCCATCCATCCATCCATCCATCCATCCATCCATCCACACATATTTCCATCCATCCATCCAATCATCCATCCATCCATCCATCCATCCACCCATCCATCCATGCATGTATTTATTATATTTTTCTGCAGGTGAAAGAGGAGATTCCTACTCCTACCCTGGAACCATCGGTGAGAAGGGCAAGGCGGGAGACCCAGGCTACCCAGGTAAGGCTCATGTACTGGGCCGTGGTACAGTCAAACATCCCCTCCCTCACCTCTGCTGGTTCTCTAGTTAATCCATACTGAGCTGGTGAAGGCCTTTGGTTCAGCCCAAAACACCATGTCTCAGAAGTAATAACAAAATTATTATTTTGACCTATAATAGTCATGCTTTGTGTCTTGATCATAACTATATACTCAACCCTGTAAGATCTTACTGTGCTGCACTCATCTTTACAAATGTTTTAGATACAATTTTTTATTAGATTCAAATGTATTGTCATTGCAAAAGTACAGTACAATTAAAAGAAGTTGGCATCTAACCAACAACGAGGGCGGCTAGGAGGCGCAGTGGGAAAGGCGCTCGCCACCAACGCAGGATATGCTGGGTTCGAGCCCAGCTCTCGGCGTTGCTACCAGCTTGGCTGGTCGTTCATACTAATACAATTGGCAGTATTAGGGGGTGGGAAGCTGGTGGGTGGGGATCGGACGCTGTGGACAGTGACTCCTACAGGTCGGTTGGTGCGCCTGCGCAGTAGAATCAGGAAGCAACGGGGGCGGCGTGCCCCTCCCACGCAGACCCTCGCCACTGAGAGATCGCGCTGTACAGGTGAAAAGATGCGACGGCTGCCTCCTCGTGTACCGGAGGGGACACGTGATGCAAGGCTTCGTCCACATTGCAGCCGACCAGTGGGAGGCATGGCCTAACAACGTTCGAGACAGGGGAGGGTAGAATTGGACAATACGAAATTGGGGAAGGGAGAACAATTGCAAATGTAACAGTAAAGTGCATTAACGATATACAATGTACACGTGACTCTTAACAGGCGCCCCCAAAAGTGGAATTTTTTTTACTTGAACTTGAGGACTTCATACTTTTTTTGCAAACCAAAATACTATACTTTATACTTATAATAGCACATGCATGAGCCTGGTCTCTTTTGAAAGATGACATTCTGAAGGTTCTGATACAATAAAGAAAATGCACCTTTAGTGCTAATGAAATAGAGTAACATAGGTCTGAACTTGAGTTGTAGAAAAACGTGTTACTCACGTTTTTCTATAGTAGTTAGTAGTCCAGAAGTAGTATTTCCAAAAAAATTGGTATGGCTGAAAAAACACGCTGGGTCCATAGCCTGAAGTCTAGCCTGTGTAGTACATGTCCAAATTCCATAAAAACCTGTTCAGAAATGAGTGATTAGGAGCGATTTTGGTAAAACAATTTTAATTAAAAATTAAAAAAGGCTGCAGAAAACTATTTCCTCATTGACTCATTGACTTGCATTCATTGGCACCTGGTGTGGCTAGTTAGGGTGGCATTATATGCTCTTCCGTGTTACCATAACACTGTCAGTCGATCGCCAGACTATCCGTGAGTAAACCGCTCCTGCCAAGGTCGTTCGCCATGTATATTAATTACCGTGCCTTTGCCTTATCGATTGTGTAACTTTATTGTGTGCTTATGTAGCACCATCGCCCGCCGTGTTTTATTTCGTGATGTGTTTTGGAGACCGCGTTTTCTCCCCTTTGCTTTCCCCATTTATTATATAGTTCAGTTTATGTGTTTGTGCTATAGCGTGTTTTGGAGACTTGTTTTCTCCCCTTTATTTTGTCCACTGTGTGACGTGCGTATCCTTATGCTACTCGAATTAAAAGGAGCAGTGCTCAAATTCGAAGATTTCTTTATTTTTTATTTTATTTAACCTTTATTTAACCAGGATAAGATCAACAACTGTCTCTCGTCGTTTCTGTTCTGCACTGCACCTGTGCTTACTTCGAGATCGCCAAATGATTGACGGAGGTAGAGCCTCTGGAGTCGCGGGTGGTATTTGATTTTTTTTTTTATTCTGCCGTGTACTTCGGCGCACGCCTCACATATCGGCATGTAACTCGAGAACCGCTGAGCGGATTTTGTCGCCTGGAACGGCAATGGATGGGCAACAAATATGGCTTTAATTTGATCTACATATTGTATTAAGAAATATGCACACAGTATTACGGTCACAATGGTCGTTTTTCAAACTCCTGCCCTTGGCTTGTGCATCATGTCTAATGCGGTGAGACCCAAGCTATGAATACCTGACCTCTGATTGGTTGTTGTCTCTCCACAGGTGGTCGTGGCCTCGACGGCGCCCCCGGCGACAACGGTTACCCTGGAGGTTCAGGCTATCCTGGAGCGAAGGGAGCTCCCGGTGACCCAGGCAGACCTGGGCTGCAGGGTGAGAGAGAACATATTTTAACCCGTACACTACCACACACTACCACAGGGTTACCCCTTTCACTGCAACAATACAGAAGGTGCCACACCACAAAGGTTAACCCTTCCACAACCACACTAAAATACAGTATATCGGTGCGTCTGGTAGGGTAGAGGTCTAAGCACTTGCCTACCACTGTGGAGACCCAGGGTTCAAATCCCGGTGTCAGCGGTGCCACCGGCTTGGTCAGCCGTCCCTATGAACACAATTTGTGGGAAGCCAAAAGGGGGGTGTGAGTCCTGGTCATTGCAACATCGACTCCTACTGGTCAGTCGAGGCGTCTGTTCAGTGTGGCCCTGCAATTCTTTTCCCATGTCAAAATGTTGCCCAAGCATTATTTAGCCCCCTTCCCAGCATGCTAGCATGACGTGCTTGGTACCTGTATGGTTAGGTTGTCTAGTTTCATATCATACCACCACCTTCACGCTAGCTACTCTTCTGCCCCCTTAGCGACTATTTTGTGTTTTTTGCCTATTTTCTTTTGTGTTTCTGTGTACAATGATGGCTGTGTTGATGATTATGTCATGAAATTGGGTCCGTTTGGTCATTTTCGATATATATCCAATATGTTAAATGGTCATCAATAGGCGGGGCTGTCAGAATAATCTACCCGCACCAGAGCTTGCTCTGCGGGGGAGGGAGGCGGCGCTGGGCCGTCTCACCTGTGTGTGTGTGTGTGTGTGTGTGTGTGTGTGTGTGTGTGTGTGTGTGTGTGTGTGTGTGTCAGTGGCGGCCGCTGGGTACTTCGCCACTAGGGGCGCTATACCAAATATTTTGTACAGTACAGTACTGTACCACGCAAGACTCATGGCAAGACGTGAGCGATTCGACTCACGCTCACGGCAATGAATCGGCTCTTATGAACGAGTCGCTCAGCTGTTACTACAACAACACACAACCAGTCAAATAAAGTATAGTCTAGACTCTAATTCACAACTTGAAACACAATATATAAATAGAAAAGTTAGAAACAAAACTCGCCCGTCTACAAACACAGGCAGATCTCTCCCTCTCTCCTTCTCTCTCTCACACACAGCGCGACGTGGAATCGATTCGTTACACAATCAGACCTATTATATACCAAGAATAACTTCAGTATGAGTACAGGGCTGTACACATATTTTGCATATTGTTAAACGAGCTAAGGCTAGCTATTAAACTATCGATATGAATCGAAAATCTGGGACCCTGATGTAAACAAGACAAACGTCTTTCTCTGGTCTGCATCCCCTTAACAATTGTGTGTATTGAGCCGTACTGTATTGTACCCATTCTGCAATCTGTTAATAAAGTTCTCATTCATTCATTCATTCAAACATAGACGATATTGAACAAGACATAATCCACGTATTTTCAATCCGAGAGAGCTGCAGTAGTTAAATCAATGAGCCATCGACATAGTCAGTGTGGTAAGTAACGTTATTATTGCATCCAAGATTGATACACGGCTGGCTAGGTAGTTGGTAGTCATAGTCTTGTGTTATAAAATAAATAAACAATCAGCAATGTCTCGCTTCATGAATGGCCAGCAGTAGTACTGCTCCTAAAAAAAACGATTTACAAACGTTAACGTTAAGCACAGAGAGAGAGAGAGAGAGAGAGAGAGAGAGAGAGAGAGAGAGAGAGAGAGAGAGAGAGAGAGAGAGAGAGAGAGAGAGAGAGACTCACTGTTTAGTTGAAACGTCCAGGGCAGGAGAGCTTGATAAACGTGTATAATCCGCCATATAGCTTGTTAGCCAAGTGTTAGCTGAGCTCGCGACGTTAGCACAACACTCAACAAGTACATTCCTTTGTCCATTTCCGCTCGAACAGACTGCAAACTACCTGGCGTTCTATCGCCATGCTCTAAGACAAACTCTAACCTTAACCAACTTTGAAAGAGTGCCTAAGCTTAACAGTCTAAAGAACTTGCAGTCACGGCACGCTCGTCTAAGACAAACAGCTGCATGCATCTCACAACAACACAACTATCTCCACCGACCAACCTAGGACCAACCTAGGAACCAAGCTAGAAGCTAGAATTGGAACATTAGAAATTGGATTCGGCCAATCAGAGATCGTCTCTGTGAAATTCTGCCATGGAAAAAAATACTGGCGTCGGCCAATCAGAGAGCGTCTCCGCGAAATGTTGGAAATTCTTCACGGAAGTTCACGCTGCTGGCTAGACCGCTTCAAATCGCGCTCGGATTCCAACATAATAGTCATATTTCAACGCACAACGCCGTATGCACTGATTGGCTGTGACGGAGACAGCGATCAAACTGTGACGCGCACTCAGAGCGCTATCGCTTCTAGCCCGGGCGAGAAATACGAAAAAATAAAAAAAAACGTCACTTCCTGTTCAAGAAAACGAGTATTTCTTTTTTAATATAATAACGTTATATTGTGCATTGGAAACACAAACATACTTAAAATGAGTAAATATTATTAATTTTAAACATGTTTATATTATTTATAGGGCTTTAAAACAAAAAACTAAAAACTTATTTTTCTTGTTCTCTCATATAACCAGGGTAGGAGCTGAGGGGGGGCGGCGCCCGAGCGCCCCTAGTGGTAGAGCCGCCACTGGTGTGTGTGTGTGTGTGTGTGTGTGTGTGTGTGTGTGTGTGTGTGTGTGTGTGTGTGGTGTGTGGTGTGTGTGGTGTGTGTGGTGTGCGTGCGTGCGTGCATGCATGCATGGACAGATCAGAGACACTTTCAAACACGTACAGGTGGGGGGGTGAGAGAGAGTTTGTGGACAGTGGTTTCAAAGGTGTCTGCCCAAGTGGGTCAAAACAATTTTCGGGCGAGGCGATGTTTGTTTACACAGGTGTGACTGAGTGATCAGTCACTGATGGCAGTAATCACAATAATAATGATGATAATAATAATAATGTTGCATTTAGCTGTGGACCGCAGCAGCGATGGAGGTGTGTGGCGAATGTAGCTGTGCATTCACTGTGCATGTGTTGCAGGACGGTGTGTGTGCTGCCTAGTATCTGTGTTGGTGCAATTATATATGAAACGATGTATATTTGAGCGACTAGCCCACTAGCGAGGCAACCTCCTGCACCATCGCAGCAGCGCCGAGCGGGCAAGGGACCATGCAGCGGAATGCCTCCTGCACCGGCTGGTCGCTGGAGTATATATCGTTTTGTATATAGTTGGGCCAGCGCGGATGTTGGGCAGTGCACACGTTGTCCTGCAGTGCATGTGCAGTGAATGCACGGCTGCATTCGCCATGTGTTTCTGTCGCTGCTGCGGTCTACAGTGAAGTGCAATATTGTTATTATTATTATTATTATTGTGGGGAGATTTCGGTGTTCCTCAATCAGGACAAAAGGATATCGAATATTAGACACAGGACAATGAGTTCAAACATCATGTATGGTATTTATTGAATAATCAGAAAGCATAATTACATGAATTATCGGGTGGTCCATGGATCACACAAGCTTGTTGACAGCAATGCAGTGTATAGCAGAGTCGCCAAGGAGCTCCCCTCCCTCTATTCTAGATGGTCTGATATACTGTCCACCCTAGGGTGTCTTTGCTGGCTGACCAATCAAGTGTGAGACACCTGTGTCCTTTCCCATATGATCCAGCGAGGACCAGGATGCATAGTTATGTAACAGGCAAATGCACAGGCGTCCACCCTGCACTGACCAGCCACCTTTCTGGAGATAAAGGGGCCCCTGTAACCTTGCCAGGACACGCTCCTCACCGTCCTGCATCTGAGAAAGGACAGCTCCGATTCCAGTGTCACAAGCATCTGTGTCTAGAATGAGGTCCCCGGTATCAAGGGGGTAGCCAAGGACAGGTGCAGTGGTAAGTAGTTGCTTTAGTTTATCAAATGCCTCCTGGCATTCCTGTGTCCTGTGGAAACGGGCATACTTTTTGGTCAGGGCATGTAGAGGTTGAGCGACAGCAGCAAAGTCTTTTACAAAACGTCTGTAGTATGACGGGAGGCCTACAAACTGGCGGACCTCACTGACGTCGGATGGTGTAGGCCACTCTCTGACTTTCTGGACTTTCTGTGAGTCGGTAGCGACCCCCTGCTCGGAGACGATGTGCCCGAGGTAGGCTACTTGCCGTTGGAACAGGCAACACTTTGCTGGTTTCAATTTCAACTTGGCTTGGCGCAGTCGGTCAAACACCTGGGATAGCCGCTGCAGCATTTCTGGTACATCTTTTCCCAGTGTAATGATGTCATCTAAGTATACTAAGCAGGTCTCCCATTGCATGCCAGCAAGGACGCGGTCCATTAGACGTTGAAACGTTGCTGGGGCGTTACATAGCCCAAACGGCATGACATTCCACTCAAAGAGCCCCTTCCTGCTGCAGAATGCTGAGGCCTTGCGTGCTCTGGGGGTTAGTTCCACCTGCCAATAGCCAGATGCAAGGTCCAGAGTGCTGAACCATTTGGCGCTGGATAAGGTGTCCAGAGTATCTTGAATACGAGGTAATGGGTACGCATCTTTAATGGTACAGTCATTCAAAGCCCTGTAGTCCACACAGAGACGATAAGTATCGTCCTTTTTGCGTACCATGACAATGGGCGCGGCCCAACTGCTGTGGCTGTTACGGGCGAGTCCAGTCTCGAGGCTCTGCTGTATCTGCTGGTCAGCATTCAGTTGTTTTTCCTGGGCCATGCGGCGGGGGTGTTGTTTCACTGGGACACCTGGCAGGGTTTGAATGTCATGTTGCACTAGGTTAGTACGGCCTAGGTCAGTGGGTCCTGTAGAGAAGATGTCGCCGTAGTCTTGCAGGAGCTTCGCTAGACTGCACTTTTCCCCGGTAGTTAGCTCAATGGAACTCTGGGCGTACAGAGTGGTGAGATGTTCTGGCACGGTGGGGAAGGCACGGTCGGACTGTTGGGATTCAGTGATGATGGTAGGGGGCTCCATTATCTCAACAGACTGGAGAAACCCTGCTACAGCTCCTTTCTTGATGGTAACATCAGTGGTTCCTGGGTTAAATACTCTGATTGGTATACTCTTACTGGGCTGGGCTCCTACTAAGACCCGGGCCACCAGCAATCGGTGCTTCTCAACAAAGCCTTTTGTAGGGCATAGCATCACCTCTCCTTTCACAGGGGTCCGGAAATTAGCATTTCCCGGTATAATGTACTCACGTCCTGGTGCTAGAACTGTGGTGCGAGCTACTCTTACTGCATGTGCTCTCGGCCTGTTGTCCGGATGGAAGTATGGTATTTGTTCACCGAACAACACAATCTTTCGGTTGCCAAAGTCCAGATGTGCTCTTGACTGCTCTAAGAATGGATGGCCCAGGATGGCCTCAGCACTGCCTGGCAGGTCGGCAAGTATGAAATCTACACCCACAGTCTGGCTGCCAATCTGAACAGGTAAGTGAGCTTCACCCAAGGCAGGGACATTCCCAGGACCAATGCCATGCAGGGACTGTACAGTTGATGGCTGGATAGGTGGTCTGACCTCCGGGTGGATAGAATTATAGTATCGCAAAGGCAGCACATTTCTCCCTGCCCCAGAGTCTAAGATGGCACAAATCTCCATGTCATACATCAGCAAGTGGAAACACATTTCTGGGCTCTCACCTTTACCACTGGACCCTCTGCGTGCATTTTGGTTTTTGGAGACATTCAAAACTGTGTCCGCCTGCAGCTTAGTTGGGTTTGTTAGAGAGTGGCAATTTACGCCACATGTGTCCAATACCCGAGCAGTTGTGACAGCGGATGCTATCCCAATTTGTATCTTTTTGTCTCCTTTGTTTGTATTGCGCGGGGTAGTTCTGGTTCTGCTTTGTGGGTGCTGGTGCTGCACCATTATTTCCCTCAGCTTCATCAGAGTGGGCATAATCGCGCACCATAGCCATTCTGGTTCTCCGCTCAGCTACATTCCGTGCTCCAGTCTGCATGAGCTGTGCAACGCTGGTAGCTGCTCTCCTGGTAGTTTCATAACGACGAGCAATGTCGTAAGCTTGGGCTAATGTGCGAGGTCGGTCTTCTAGGAGCTTCTGAATAATGTTGGCATCCCCCATAGCATTAGTGAACACCTCAACACTGATTGCATCCTGCTCCTTTTCAGAACGGTCAGCGTATGCAATAGACACTTTCTCATATATGTCGTCCCTCAAGATGTGTAGTGCCTCACCTGGCAGGCGGATTCGTTGCCTTAACTCGATGGCAACAGCCACTGCATACTCTGATGATGGGCCATAAGCAACCTCCACCTCCTCAACAATGTCTCTGTAGTCCCAGCATGCTGACCTTGGGTTGCGGTGGACCACTGCTCCTGCTGCACCTATGAGACAGAACCTCAACTGGACAGCCATAGTGTTCTCTGACCAGCGATTAGCCTCAGCACAGCTCTCAAAGCGCTGCAAGAAGTCCTTCCATGGTGTGGTGCCATCATACTGACCCGGTCGTAGTGTAGGAATCCTCTCTCGCTGAACACTGTCGTCCTCGCTGTCTGAAGACAGGTTGTACTGCACACGCCGGGGCAGCTGGCCACGTGGATGGAAGCCTGCTCGCCTGCGATGGGACTGATCATAGCCATAAGTCACAGCTTCATTACCTCCATGGACCGGTGTACTCTGCCTGTGGTGTACAGCGCCCTCTGGCTGCACCTGACGGGAACACACACCCAGTGTCACAGGGGTGGAAAGCAGGGTTGCAGGTTCAATATGTGGGGAATAGACTGTCACATTGTTCATAGGTGTGCTCTCCATAAAGGCTGCTGGTTTAGCAGCAATGCAGGGGTTAATGTTATGGGTAGCTGCATCTCCTATGGTCATTGAATGCATTTGTCCATACAACATATTCATATGGGGAGGCTCAGTTCCATAATGACTTTGCTGCATTTCAATGCCACTGTCTCTCATACTTTGATCATTCATATGAGCAAAGGGGTTTGTGCTTGACAACGACAGATGAGCATGTGGGTAATTGTCACTGGCCATTATCAATGGCTTATTACGTGCAGTAAATGGGTTTGACATTGCACCAGTAGGGGGCAGCTGATCCTCTGTTATGAACGGGTTGAGGCTTTGTCCATGTTGGTACTCAATTTCACGTCTCAGGTTAGCGACATCAGACTGAGAGTACATGGTTGTAGTTGTGGGGGTTAACATGAATGGGTTAGAGTAGTTGATCACTTGCTCTTTATAGTTGGTCATTTCCCCGTCAATGTTACTTCCATGGGCCGTCATCATCTCAACTCAGTTCATTGACTGACGAAATTGCCTTGTGCGTCCGTTAGCATGAGTTAGCATGAGCTAACTATACGTGTCCATAGTTTACAACTCACTGATGAAATCAGGATTTTTCATATCCCGGACTCGAGCCCCCAATGTTACCTTTTTCTGTGTTAACTCGAACCTTAGTAAGAGTACAGGAGAGTGTTATCTACACTCTAGGGCCGAAGTGGTCATGTACAGTCACGTACTTATTAACGTACTGTCCGGACTTCGGGGTAATTCCCTCTTGATGTGTGGTGGTGACAATAAACCACTGGAAACCGTTATCTTCAGGACTGTGCATTTATTTCCATTGTATTCTTCATATCATGCTGTTGACTAACGTTACATATCTCACAACAAGCTACCTGCTTCTGTTGTTCTTCCTGTGTACACACACAGTCTGTCTCATCACATATTCGCTCCTTGCGTAGCTGACCTGTATGCGTGGGTGCCTCCCTCTTAAAGGAACAGACCATAATCTTATAACACAAGTGTACGAGGGTTGTGTGCAAAGAGCACATCCTCTCAATTTGCACAACGTGCACAAAATAATAATAATTGTAATGATAATCTTTGCAATAATAATAATAATAATGTTGCATTTCACTGTGGACCGCAGCGGCGATGGAAGTGTGTGGCGAGTGTAGCTGTGCATTCACTGTGCATGTGTTGCAGGACGGTGTGTGTGCTGCCTAGTATCTGTGTTGGTACAATTATATATGAAACGATATATATTTTAGCGACTAGCCCACTAGCGTGAACGGGCTCCTTCCCTCAGAGCAAGCCGGCTTGTATCACCACCTAGACGGCAACATCGGAGCACTGTGATTGGTTCCGCCCCTATCTGCTCCCGGCTGATCACTGGTGACAAAAGAGGGCTCGCTCTTACGGGAGGGGCTCTGTGTTGAGAGATTTTACCCGGACAATGTGTACTGTACCGCCCGCTGGAAACATGACCAATAACTGGCGCTTACTAACGTTAGCATCTCAGCTATTTCTGACGGAATTAGTCAATCATTTGTAAATATAAAGACAAGGACTTTACAAGGACTTGGTGCAGGTTTTCCACGCTGCACTATGGGGTTGAAAAGTTATATAAATATGAAATAAATGCCGATTTCTGCGTTTTTTTTTTCTTCATAAAACGGGATTTACTATCAAACAAACGGGAAGATAAGTATTTTTTTTTATAATAATTTTTTTAATTAAAAACAAAAAATTATATGGCCTTGAACTTGACGCAACACTTTCCTGCTTAGCATTATAACTCTGCTAACTTGTTAAGGGGGCAGAAGAAGGAACACGGCTTTTGGGGAAATTCGCTTATTTGCCATTTACCCTGGAGGTAGACAAGCAGATACATTAAAATAAAATAGGGGCGGCTGATTGGCGCAGTGGGCAAGGCGCTCGCCACTAACGCAGAAGACGCTGGGTTCGAGCCCAGCTATCGGCATTGCTACCGGCTGGCCGGTCGTTTCATACTAACACAATTGGCAAGTGTTAGAGGGTGGGAAAGCCGGTGGGTGGGGATTGGACGTTGTGGACAGCGACTTCTACAGGTCGGTTTGGTGACGCCAGTGCGGCGGAAGCAGGAAGTAGCGGGGGCAGCGTGAGCCTCCCACGCGTTACTCCTCGCCACTGAGAGTTCGAGCTGCTGCGGTGAAAAGATGCGACAGGCTGCCTCCTCGTGTACCGGAGGGGACACGTGATGCAAGGCTTCTGTCGTCACTACAACCGACCAGTGGGAGGCATAGTCTAGCAACGTTCAAGACAGGGGAGGGAAGAATTGGATATACGAAATTGGGATGGGAGAAAAATAGAAAAAATGGGGAGAAAAAGTGCCTACAAAAAAAAAGTATAATAATAATAATAATTTGACATTTTAGTTTTCTAAGCAGATATATACTCGGAAATGTTTTTTTGCCCAACCACTGCTGCCTAGGCGCAGTGATTTCATCACCTCAAAAGCCCTGTTGTTTTTTGAAAAACTGGGCTTTTGAGGTGATGAAATCACTGCGCCCAGGCAGTAGTGTTTAAAAAATATATACAAATTATATACAGTATATATATATTTTTTTGTATATATCTGCTTAGAAAATTAAAATGTCAAACTTTTTTTTTTCTCCACGTGGTAAATACACAGGTCACAAGATGTTTACAGGAACGTTTTGGAGTTGTATTTGGAGTGTATTTCGTGACTGTTGGGAACTAGGCTACACTGGCACACCTACTTTCAGTGAATGACACTAAGCTAGGCTAACGGTGCGGCTGTTCCCTAAGCCTAATGCATGCACAGAGAAGAAAAGGGTATGTATCTGCTTGTCTAACTCCAGGGTAGATGGCAAATAAGCTAATTTCCCCAAAAGTTGGCGTGTTCCTTTAAAATATGAGCAAACTAGAGTGTAACTGAGGGGTACAATTCCCTGACTGTATTGATAAGTATGGTATCATTAAACCACTACCGCTTTATGTACTTTAATTACTGGCCATACAGTACACGATATATGAATATGATGAACACTTCCCACAATGAAATCGGTTCCAGTCAAAGGTATTAATCAAGTATTTAATGGAGCAAAAGGTACATAGGATACTTTACATTATTCTTTGAATGCACTTGTAAGGCAAAGGAGTATGCGTAGGCAAATCAATAACGAATGTCCATTCTCTGGTTACGCAGGAGGTAATTATACAACCTGAATCTTAGGGAATTATATCTATGGTACACTAGTAATAGCGGGAGATACTGGAAGGGGTTCCCACTGGTTGTAAGCCAGCAAGGGGGTAGAAGATCTGTCGGTAGTAGGACGTCTGGTCAACGATGACTAGGGAGACTTCAGGTACAGAAGCCGGTGCAGTAGTCTCTTGATCCACAGACGAATACAGCTTGGTTCTCTTGTAGACTGTAGCTCTACAGTGAAGAAAGCTAGGCGGCCTCAGGCTCTCTGAGCGCCGACTCGACTTGACTCCTCTCGGGGTAAATCCAACACGTGCAGGCGTCGGCGATTATCCGCTCCATAAATCATAGGACCAAAGCAAATATATTCCAGCCACAAAGGGCTATGTAGTCGTCGGGTAGATTAATCCAGTGTACATGTCCATACGGTTCTCGCCTAGGTCTCCTCGGGTGAAAGCGCCATGCGGTCGGCCCAGCCTGGATAAGAACTCTAGCTAATACGAGAAAGCGTTGGAGATGCTGGTCACTATAGAATTCTAACCGCACGATACACTATACACAAATAGACTATTAAAGACTTAATAGAAATATGTCGCACTCGACGGTATAGCGCCAAACTCTGACAATTCAGTTACTAATTCGCACGTGGTCTCGATGCTCTATTCTGAGGCCAAACAGGCCATACTTCACCGCACGTTGTATCGTGGGTGAGGCTTCACTTAGTGGGTAACATACTAAAGCTAAGAAGGGTACGGAGGTAAGGGGCTAAGGGGCTTCTACATTCACCTGCGCCGTATTTATACGCACAGTGAACAAATAGTACCACTCTCATTTCTGTCGCCGTATCCCTGGGCAGGGCCGGGGCAAGTACAGACATGTCGTGTCGGTGACTTTGAACTTGGCTCCGGGGGCCGGTCCCTGGCGCCGGTGGACCACTGTCCAATAGGAGAATGAAATATTATGGGCTGGACTAAAGGGATATTCCGTGTATATGTACAAGGAATATACAAGGGATATCAAACGATATACAAATACTATGCAATATATATCAATAAATAAATATATATATTCGGTTTAATCTGATCCTTCGTAACATAGAGCCTGCGAAATTTGGCTAATGGGGCTAAGATTCTTTTTTGGGGGGAATCTTTTTAGGGGCTAGAAGGATTTAAAGGCAGGCTTGAGCCGTGCTAAAAAGGGTCTGGCGACACCACTGACTGTTACTGCTCTCAACATTGGTTTGGGGTTTCACAGACTTAATAATTCTTTCTTTAAAATCTTCCATTGGAAATTTGGAAGTGGGAAAATATTTATCTTAGGAAAATATTAAGCCTACACCCTGTATTAAAGGTCGTCCCTACGAACACAATTGTGGGAAGCCGGAGAATTGAGTCCTGGTCGTTTCAACAGTGACTCCTGCTAATCGGTCGAGGCACCTGTTCAGTGGGGAGGGGGTCTGGAGGAGATAGCATGAACCTCCTTGCACAGTATGCTCTTCCAGTGAAACTCCTAGTTGTCAGGTGAAAAGAAACGGCTGGCGACTCCACATGATTCCCTCCGCAGACCGACAGCGCAATGACCAGGAGGGCATTGGCATAACAACAACAAAATGGGGGGGGATAAGAGAAAAGCATGAAAAAGGCAGAACAACTAAACATAAATACATTATATTAAGCATAGATCTATTATTTTATCTATATCGGAGCTGGTGTTAGTCAATTGATCTCAAACTCCGCCCTCTTTTCTTGATCCTCCAATCAAAGAGGGCGGTATTTGAGATCGATTCTCAAATGGTGAAGGAAGTACACAAATGATGTACTTGAGGAAAAGCAGAAATACCCTGATAGGATAGTACTGTAAAGTAAATGTTGTACATGAATTTGTCAAATAAGTGTAAAGGTATTTGATGTGAAATGTACCTAAGTATCAAAAGCAGTCAATAGGAGCATCCTGCATCCACATCCATTAAGTGAACGTGAGTTAAAGCCAAAGCCAGAAACCAGAGAAGTAAGACTCATGTCACACATCACATTTTGTATGCACATCTTTTATCTTCAACGTAATTTGTAAATTATTTAACATTTAAATGTTATTCAAATGTAATTTTCCTTTGAAATGCAGTAGAGTACAAGTATGATGTTCCCTAAAATGTAAAATACAAGCAGATAGTTAAGTGGTCAGTGTGGCTTGCTAGCATGAATGACACCTGTCCCCCGCCCCCGCCCCCGTCTGCAGGCTCATCTGGTTTCCCCGGGGCGAAGGGTTTACATGGCTACCCAGGAGCGAGAGGGCTGGACGGGTCACCTGGTGGACCAGGACCCCTTTCAGGTCCTGGAGAGAAGGGTGAGAGAACACACACATGAACACACATCTCCAAAAACATCCTTTCTCATCTAGCTACATGAATGGCGTAGGGTTGGTGTATGTGTTCAGGAGGCTGCATGTCATTCACTCTCTCTCTCTCTCTCTCTCTCTCTCTCTCTCTCTCTCTCTCTCTCTCTCTCTCTCTCTCTCTCTCTCTCTCTCTCTCTCTCGGTTTAGGTTTGCCTGGTTCCCCTGGTCTTGACGGACTTAACGGCCTCACTGGACCTAAAGGCGTCGCCGGAACACCAGGTAAGTGCCACTCTAAACCCCCTTCTCATGTTGAACTGAACTGAAGCAGAGCCTAGAATTCATTCTGATTCCTAAGTGGTCAATCTTTATTTAATAGGGAATACCACTACTGTTATTCCTGTGGTCTGGGACAGTCCAATCGATATAAATTAACCAATATGTGAACATAAACAACAATAAACATGAATCCAGTTCATAAACACGAACCCGGAAACCAGGGAACTAGGGTCCCGGCTACATTGACCCATTGCAAGATGGAGATAAAACAGATGGAAGGTATTACTGTCCGTTGGTTCGTTTTTTAAATCAGAACCCGGTGCAGTGGTGTGTTGTGCGGTGAACGGGGGGGACAGTGGCGTATGATCCGTCAGGTTCAAGAGCTGCGTCCTCTCCAAACAAATCCAGCGGAGAGACGGACACGTCGTCAGCCCTGTCCGACGGACGGATACTCCTCGTTGAGAAATGATGAAACACAGATGCAGACGGACAGACACAGCGGATCAGAATCGGAATCAGAATGGTCTTTATTTGCCAAGTCGTTTTTCACATACAAGGAATTTGCTTTGGTTGTCTCCGGTGCGACAGTAGCGGACAGACATTAACAGACAGATAATACAATAAAGAGATGGAGTAGGATAAAATTAAATATGAACTAAGTTGAGCACAATAGACTAGAATAGAATTATGAAATAAAATAAAATATAGGCCAGGGCTGTACAACTGTAAATAAGGAGGTCGAATAATATTAAATGTGATATAAATTAATCAATGTAGCTGCCTGGCCCCGAAGACTCAGACCTGTGATGTCATCGGGTATAGTATGAAGTCTGGAGCTGCCCCAAAGATGACGAATAATTCACCCACAGAACGTGTGTTTGATCCTTTCATACCCAAAATGAGCTTTGCTCTCTTGTAGTGTTAGCAGTACACCCACTGTTTCCCCTCTTTGAGGACGGGATCCCAGCCAGTTGTGACTCAATAGTGAAACCTTCCACCACCCTGTGTGTGTTTTCTGCCACCAGGTCAGAGTGGGATAAGCCACCCGGGAACACCGGGAGGCCCAGGGCTGAAGGGAGAGCGGGGTGTTTCCTACGGAGGAGCACCGGGGTACCCGGGAGAGAAGGGAGCCAGAGGAGATTCAGGTAATGAGGAGGACCACGTAAAGGACATGCAGGCAACTTTGTCATATTTATTAACAAGTGGAATGGTGGAAATGTATGTTTTCCCTCAAATGTGACCTAATATAAGTAAGTGATAATGGGGATGCTTGGTATAATTTGTGCTAACAAAATGGACTCCATATTACGTTATATTACCCCTCCCCCCAAGGCACCCATTGAAATACAGTAATGTAATACATGGAACAATTTGTAGTTGTATTTACTAGTTACGCTACCACTACTACTAGTTACGCTACCACTACTACCATACTGTCTTCATACCTGTATCACTGTACATATTGGTATAACAACTCTGTACATGCATCTGATTAGCACTACACCCAGTAGTACTAATTTATATATTTTATACCCAGTTTAATCACCTGTACATTGTATATTGCTATTGCACTTTACTGTTACATTTGCACTCTGGTTGGATGCCAAACTTCTTGAATCTAATCTAATCTAGGATTTTGACATCAATATATCATTGTCAATTGAATGTTCATGCCATGGAAGGATTACCCCAGGATTACCTGTGTAGGGAAGATCATAAGGGTCAACGGTGTTGCAAACTGGCCAGCATATCATCTTGACTTGATATTTCAAAGATTTCCCATTTCAAAGCATCATTGAGTGAAAGCTGACATATTTAACAAATTATGACCACTTAATAATAGTTTCATATGGGCTAAAACACTGAGAAGCAACAGTTAATATAAATGTACCACTTACTTAATAATTGTTTCATACAGGCTAAAACACTGTGAAAAACACAGTTAATACATGTACTGTACCACCTTGCTGCAGTCTCACTCTCCCCACCCCAGCCAGGTGCGCTGTCCCTTTTTTCACAAACACACAGGCAGAGCCCCTAATTGTTACAGACGCACTCTAATGGCATACTGTTTTGTTGTGCTGTGTGTGTGTGTGTGTGTGTGTGTGTGTGTGTGTGTGTGTGTGTGTGTGTGTGTGTGTGTGTGTGTGTGTGTGTGTGTGTGTGTGTGTGTGTGTGTGTGTGTGTGTGTGTGTGTGTGTGTGTGTGTGTGTGTGTGTGTGTGCTGTGCACTGAGGCTGCCTCACATTTAGCAATGGGAATACATCAAACCAACAATAAATAATATCATAGAGAAGAAGACAGTATATGGCATATTAATACAGTATATTATTAATCCACTATACAATAGCTATATCTGCGGCTATATACAGTAGCTATATCTTACCATCTAGTGCAGCAATGTACAAGCATACTAGAGTGCTACCAGAATGGTTTGGTTTTACCAATGATGTCTTTGCTCACATCCCAAATACACCTGATGTTGTTTTTGTTGACACCAGCCACAAGGAGGTGCTAATCTTAGAAGTAGGCTGTGCCTTTGACCTGTGCAATGCATGGACCAGGCTTTCCAGGACAAGTATATAAAATACCAACCATTCCTCGATGTGATAACCAGCTTTGGGTACAAGTGTAGATTTAGTATACTCATATTCGGAAGTCTTGGCCATGCATATAAATGCACCATGAGTGGTTTGAGAATTGCTGCAATGTCAAAGAGAAAAGCCAAATATTGCTCTGTCTCAGCTATTATTGGCAGCTTAGCCGTGTGGAGAAGTGCTATGTGTACCCCTTAAGTGTTCAGTGCTGCTTGGCCCCGATATATTTGATTCCCTGTGTATCAGTGGTGGCTGGTGAATTCTTCTCCAGGGGGGGCGCTATACCAAACATTTTGCAAACATGTACCGAGGCACGCATTGGCGAAACCACACACTGAGTAGCCTACTGTGCACGTCAGAGCTTCGGCGAAACCACAAGGTACGAATATTTAAGTAGGTAGAGTACAACTATCACCATTGCCATCAATCAATATATGATCACAGTCAATGCAGCCACGTTTCCAATATCGCCTACACAAACACGCACGCAGTGGCGAATCCTTATGGAAGCCAACGGAAGCCATGCCTCCCTAATATTAAAATATGAATTAATATCAAATATGAAATATGAAAAAAAAAAAAAAAAAAAAAAATATAGTTTACATTCTTTTTCATCTGTGCATCTGTGTTATATATATATTTTTTTTTTAAATGTCTCCCTCTTCTCCTTCTCACTCCCTCTAACACACTGTCAGCCTCACTATGCTCACTGCAGCAGGAGAGGAGGCAGATGGTAGGTCTCTTTCTCCAGGCTTCCAGCATTAGAGTCCAAATCCGATCCTAGCCAATCAGATTCGAGTTGACTGCCACACCCTAAAAGTTTAAAACGGGGCTGAGAGGAAAACACTCAGCATATTTTCCCCTCTGCACTCTGAACATTGTATTAACCCGTAACTGTTCCCACGGGCCGAATATTGCCCCGATCCTCGTGAGATTAAATCCACGGGGACCTCTCGGCGTGCCGAAGCTTTTCCTAAATCACTTCCATCATCGAAAACGAGGGGAAAAGGTCGGCTCGCGACCCTGAAAATGTCGCGTGATTTTAAAAACGCTGTATTAAGTGAGCCTATTATGGGATCCACGCGAGCTTTCTATCGTGGAAACATCTGGGCGTCCCGCAACTTTTACTCATTCACATATAGCCCCTAAAATGCTTAGAAAAGGAAAACAGAAAGCGTGGAATAAACTCGCCGAAACGGAAAAGTGTCCCACGGGCGCGCCGTGATTCCGATCCGCGTGAAAATATTCACGGCCATAGAGGAGATCGTGGGACACCTTTTTGCAACCGAATATGTGTCTCGAATTTGCTCCCACGCGGCGCGCAAAATCGTGCAAGGAAAAATCGGACCAAAAATTAACCAATGCTCCAGCAGTATTAATGACCCTGATGTAAACAAGACAAACATCTTTCTCTGGTCTGCATCCCCTTGCGTCTCTACAATTCGTAGCCGCATTTCTGCAGACCCCTCTCTGATTGGTTGAACTCTATTTTTGCAGACCCCTCCCATTTCTGCAGACCCCTCTCTGATTGGTTGAGCGAAGCCCCTCTCTGATTGGCCCCCCGCATGAGCCGAGACAAGCTCCTCTAGCCAGGAGTCGAAACTCCGTTAACTCCAGAGAGAGAGGCTGAACGCAATTTATACGCATGGAAGTATTGATTACGCCATAACGAATCATTCAAAAAATATACCGTTAACTGGAATATGTTGTGTGTGCCTTTACACATGTTGGATAGGATTATGTAATTGGTTTGTATAGCGTCGCGTATAACGTTATTTCGCGTGACTTCACGGTTTATTCACATTTCACAACACAGCCAGCGGTCAACTTGTTTACACTCCCCACTTACTGTACAATGTAACATTTAGATTAACCCAGTTGTCTATCTGTATGTCATATGTTACGATTAATTGAAAATGGGGGACCCTGATGTAAACAAGACGAAAGTCTTTCTCTGGGGTCTGCATTCCCTTAACAATTGTATGTATTGAGCTGTACTGTGTACTGTACCCATTCTGCAATCTGTTAATAAAGTTTTCAATCAATTCAATCAATCAATAACTAGACAGTTACAATATAACATTTAGATTAATTAACCCAGTTAATGCCTTAAGAGAGAGAGGCTGGTGGTCAAGTCAAGTCAAGAGTTATTTGTCACAAGTTGTTTATTAGCCTAGACATTTTCAATTCATCATCTTGTTTACATCAGGGTCCCCCATGTTCAATTCATGATAACATATATGACATACAGGTAGACAGATGGACAGTACTGCTACATTTAGACATTTATGACATACCAGATTTTGAACTTGTGGTAGGCCTAGACATTTTCAATTCATCGTCTTGTTTACATCAGGGTCCCCCATGTTCAATTCATGATAACATATATGACATACAGGTAGACAGATGGACAGTACTGCTACATCTAGACATTTATGACATACCAGATTTTGAACTTGTGGTAGGCCTAGACATTTTCAATTCATCGTCTTGTTTACATCAGGGTCCCCCATGTTCAATTCATGATAACATATATGACATACAGGTAGACAGATGGACAGTACTGCTACATCTAGACATTTATGACATACCAGATTTTGAACTTGTGGTAGGCCTAGACATTTTCAATTCATCGTCTTGTTTACATCAGGGTCCCCCGTATGTTCAATTCATGATAACATATATGACATACAGGTAGACAGATAGACAGTACTGCTACATCTAGACATTTATGACATACCAGATTTACAAATACAGTACTGTTTGTGATACAAAAAGAGTCCAGAAAAGAAAGGCTATACATTTGACGTAGAAACTGTACATTGGAGGAGGTTGGGTGGGTGGGGGGGACTGTACATTGCTTCTTCTAAGTGTCTATGCTTTTTTTTGTCAGTATTTACTGGCTTTCAAAAAAATAACATCTTGTTGCTTGTGTGTTGAAGGACTTTTACCGAAGGGTTACACATATCATGTCTGCACGTACAGACGTGCGGTGAACCCATCCTGCGTTGACCATACCTCTTTTGAGGCCACTGTGCGAATGACTCACCAGTCTGAGGAGGAGATCCTGGTGTGGGCAAGGTCGATGCAGGTCACCTGGAGAGTGGCCCATACATATATGTCATATATGTTATCATGAATTGAACATGGGGGACCCTGATGTAAACAAGACGATGAATTGAAAATGTCTAGGCCTAC
>NC_140177.1:70414792-70417292 GCF_963971535.1 Notolepis coatsorum | reverse complement strand
ACACACACACACACACACACACACACACACACACACACACACACACACAGGGAACAAACTAAACTTTTTGACTTACCAGCCATTTGGCTGGTAGATTTTAAAAACTACCAGCTGGGCAGACTTTTTACCAGCCAAAAATCCAATTAGTATTTATATTGTAACATTTGGCCACTTTAAATCATTGAACAGAGAGAGAGAGAGGTAGATAGATAGATAGATAGATAGATAGATAGATAGATAGATAGATAGATAGATAGATAGATAGATAGATAGATAGATAGATAGATAGATAGATAGATAGATAGATAGATAGATAGATAGATAGATAGATAGATAGATAGATAGATAGATAGATAGATAGATAGATAGATAGATAGATAGATAGATAGATAGATAGATAGATAGAGAAGGCAAGCCTGAAAACCTACCTGTTCAAAAAGGCCTTTGACTGTTAGCTTTTTATTTTAATTTGATTGCGCTTTTGTTTTTAAATTGTCTGTTTATACTATGTTTTTAATTAACTATGTTCTATTTTTATCTTATTTTTATTCTGTATTTTATTTTATTTGTTTTACTAATAACTATTTTATTTCTATTTTTTTAACTGTTTTAACCATGTAGTGTAGCACTTTGGGATCCCAGTGAACAAAAAGTGCATTACAAATCCAATCTATTATTATTATTATTATTGTTATGTGTGGCTGCCGCCCTGGCGGACATCTGTGCTCTACTGAGTGCATCTAGAGAGAGAGCGCTGATTCCCCGTAGCTGAGCAGGGTTGCATTTTGTCAACACAAGTTGGAACCCTGGAGGAAGCGATATAAGGAAACGAATTGCTCCGCTAATCGCTCATGTTGACCCCGCCCCCAAGTCGCTCTCCGCTCGCTAACCGCTCACCTTGAATCGAGCGCTCCCCGCGCCACATCGCTCGGCAGATTTTTTTTTTGGAGCATGGTGTAAATTAGCTCAAACTACAACAGTCTACACCCCCTGGGCCCCTTAACAATTGTTTGTATTGAGCCGCATTGTAATTGTACCTATTCTGCAATGTTAAATAACGTTGTTTATCCATTCACTAGCTCTATTAAGCGATGATAGCTAGCCTAGCCACAATGCTATGGTCGCTGCCATTAACGTTAGCATGTAAGCTAACGACAACAACAATGGCGTCAAAACTTTTTCTAACAGGATGTGAGTGACAAAGCCTGAACAGGATATCACAGGTTCACCCTTCTCATTGGTTGAAAATGGCCTTCATGTTTGTACATCGCCATCTGTTGCTTTGGCATTGTACTACATGTATATTACATCAGTGTTAAACCACTGTGAGCGGCCTGGAGGGAGTGGATTGGAGCGGAGGAGAAGCGGTAGATGCAGTGTATTTTGTTAGCTGCCAGGTGGCGGGCAGACCTTAAATTCTAATCGCCAAAGAATAAATCTACAAGTCAATGGCGCTGGGCGTGTAACTATTTTGTACCCTGCACACACACACACACACACACACACACACACACACACACACACACACACACACACACACACACACACACACACTGTAATTAGTGAGGCTGAATGATAAAATATCATATTGCGATTATGTTTAGAATTTGTTTACATTTGCTTGTTGTGTATACCATCTCCTATTGGATTTCCCAGAGGTGACTAATCTCCATGTAATATATGGACCTGGTACTGTATTTCTGGGCATGAGAGAAACCCGTCTACCAGACTCTTCTTAATATCACTTGCTCTCCATTTATTATGTATTGGGTTTATATGATATTTAGAAAATAACTTACATACCCATGTAAGATATATTACATAATAACATTCCCATATGCGGCCTTTGCAATATGGATATTGCAATTGTATTCTCTCATATTACGATATCTGAGTTTAATATATTGCTCAGTTCTAGTCGTTTTGGAACTTATTTGTCCACGTATCCCTCCAAGACACTATACTATGTTTGGACGAATCAAATGTGTTTGTTTTTAAGTTTGTTTATTTGTTTATTTTTCCCCCCGGGACAATGCACATTAATCAACATGTTCAGTTTCCACATCGATCTAAATGTTAAAAGTTAGCTAATAAGCAAATTTTCATCTGTCGTCCCTGCATGCATGTGTTGTTGTTGTTGTTGTTGTTGTTGTTGTTGTTGTTGTTGTTGTTGTTGTTGTTGTTGTTGTTGTTGTTGTTGTTGTTGTTGTTGTTGTTGTTTTTGTTTTTGTTTTTGTTGTTGTTTGATTGCTGTTGTTGATGTCATTCCCCAGGAGAGATAGGTGACAGTGGTTACACCGGCGGCCCCGGCCTCAAGGGTTACGCTGGAGACCCAGGTTACTACGGCGGAAAAGGACGCAAGGGCTACCCCGGTAGGCCCACATCCATCACTGAGCATTCGCTGTTTTTCAGCTTGTGGGTTAGGTTACAATACAAACTCTGTCTATACAAATGGCTCTATTTGTATACATTCTTATTTTGCATTGTTCTTCCCTAATCT
>NC_140177.1:70384792-70409792 GCF_963971535.1 Notolepis coatsorum | reverse complement strand
TCATATTCACTCCACAAACTGAAATATAGATACATTGTTGAATCAACAGCCTGTTTCTTGAAGTTAGACTCTCCTCTAAATTGTAACCCCGCTCTCTATAACAGAATTTTTGGATGTTACCCGGGAGTGAATTGTTTCGTGCTTTAAACATGATTTGTGCAGTCTTAAATTCAGCCAGGTCCCAGAGTTTCATGGCATGTGATTTGAAAAAATAGTGTGTTTGTGTGTTCCAGATATCACCTTATTGATAATCAAATCAAAATCAAATGTATTTGTAAGGCCCGACAACACACGTAAGACTTCAGGCTATGGATTTGCGGTGTTTTCCAGCTTATTCAAAAAATATATATTATTTTGGAATATTGCAACTACTACACAAAAACGTGAGTACACAAGTTCAACTCATGTTCAGCCCTATGTTACTCATTAGCACTAAAAGTGATTTTTTATTGGGGAATTTTTTTTGCTTTTCTGGGTGCATGTTAAGAGGTTAAAACAATAAAGGCATATTTGAGTAAACTTTGAGTAGAGATTCAAGATTCACAAGACATAGTTTCAAGTTCAAGTTTCTTTAATAGTTGTCATACAGAAGTACAGAATACTTTTATACAAAATGCTTCTTACTGTTACGCTCCAGAGACTGTGCTAGACAAGATAAGTATGAAATAAAATAGTGTAGCATGTAAAATAGAAGTAAAAATAGAGGTCACAGTGTTCAGTATAGACATATGTACAATGATGCAGAATAGAAGTAACTGAGTTACCATACAATATACAATATACTATGCAATGTACTAATATACAATACTATATAGTGCAGAGCAGAAATGGGATGAGGTACAATTTAGGTACAATTTACAGTAAGGTGTACGAGTTGTAGTGCAAATCCTTTACCAATCAATATAAAGTGTAAAGTGTGTTTAGGTGATCTAAAGTGTGGAGAGTGGGTGCTGCAGTGTGTTGTTTGTTTAAGTGAGTGTGTGCGTGTGGGTGTGTGTGCTGTGTGCATTTGATGGTTGTTGCATAGTGTTTATTGTTTGTTGAGCAGCCTGATGGCCTGGGGATAGAAGCTTCTTCTGAGTCTTTCTGTGCTCGCCTTAAGACTCAGGTATCGCTTGCCTGACCGCAGCAGTTCAAAGAGGCAGTTGTTCGGGTGGCTGGAGTCCTTGATGATTATCTTAGCCTTACCCCTGCACCGCGACCTCCTGAAGTCCACAATCATCTCTTTTGTTTTGCTGACGTTCAGGGAGAGGCAGTTCTCCTGACACCACTGTGACAGATTCTCTACCTCTTCCAGATAGGCCCTCTCGTCGTTGGCAGAGATCAGGCCCACCACTACTGTGTCATCAGCCAATTTGATGATTGTGTTGTTGTTCCGCTCTGCCACGCAGTCATGTGTGTACAGGCAGTAGAGGAGGGGGCTCAGAACACAGCCCTGGGGGGCCCCTATGTTGAACGTGATGGATGAGGAGGTGCAGTTGCCTGCTCTTACCACCTGGGGTCTGCCCATCAGGAAGTCCAAGACCCACTGGCAGAGGTCATAGTTCAAGCCCAGGTCCCTGAGCTTGGCTATGAGTTTGGAGGGGACTATGGTATTGAATGCTGAGCTGTAGTCGATGAACAGCATTCTCACATAGTTCCCCTGCCTCTTGTCCAGGTGTGATGCTGCTGTGTGCAGCACATGGGCTATGGCGTCCTCCGTGGACCTGTTAGGGTGGTATGCAAATTGCAGGGGGTCCAAGTTGATGGGGAGGGAGGAACAGATGTAGCCCTTCACTAGCTTCTCAAAGCACTTCATGGCTATGGAGGTGAGAGCTACAGGGCGTTAGTCGTTGAGGCAAGCGGGCGTAGATTTTTTGGGTACAGGGATGATGGTGGACTTCTTCAGACAGGTGGGGATGACAGCCTGTTCTAAGGACAGGTTAAAGATGTCAGTGAATACCGGGGCCAGTTGGTCGGCACAGACTTTTAGGACGCGGCCGGGGATGCCGTCCGGTCCTGCTGCCTTCCTGATATTCACTTTTTTAAAGGTCCGCCTCACCTCATGCTCTGTTACCCTGAACACTGAGTCTCCATCAGCAGACCCCCCCCCATTGCCGTGGCTTGTAGGCTGGTGTTGTTATTCACAGCCTCAAACCTCGCATAGAAGGTATTGAGATCATTTGCTAAGGAGATGTCACTGTTCAGTTTGAGGGAGGTGCCTTTGTAATCTGTCATTGTTCTGAGGCCCTGCCACATACCTCTAGAGTCAGCCTGAAGGTGGCCATGCCCGCTTCGATTGTGCAAAGTATCATTAAGTATCTCGAGGCTGGGGCCAGCATGTCCTCTTTTTTGGAAATCAAAATATGGTCACCCTAAGTAGTAGTAGCAGTAGCAGTAGTAGTAGTAGCAGCAGTAGTAGTAATAGCAGCAGCAGTAGCAGCAGCAGTAGCAGTAGTAGTAGAAGTAGTAGTAGTAGTAGTAGTAGTAGTAGTAGTAGTAGTAGTAGTAGTAGTAGCAGCAGTAGTAGCAGCAGTAGCAGTAGTAGTAGTAGTAGTAGTAGTAGTAGTAGTAGTAGTAATAGTAGCAGCAGTAGTAGCAGCAGTAGTAGTAGCAGTAGTGGTAGCAGTAGTAATAGTAGCAGTAGTAGTAGCAGCAGCAGTAGCAGCAGCAGTAGCAGTAGTAGTAGCAGTAGTAGTAGTAGTAATAATAATAATAATAATAATAATAATAATAATAACTTTATTTGTATAGCACTTTTCATACAGAGGTTGCAGTTCAAAGTGCTTCACAACAGTAAAAAATACAGGCATAAGCGAGCATAAAAAGATAGACAGGTAGAATCACAGTGTTTCACATTAGGATCTAGCATCCCAATAGGCTCTCCGCTTACAGTTTTCAGTAACACAAATAGTAAAAATAGTTTAAAATGATTCAGTTTAAAAATAGTAAAATAAAAATAAAATAAAATAAAATAAAAATTATAAAATAGAACGGACATAAAAAAATACAGGCATGAGCGAGCATAGCAAGATATGGCAAGTGACAACAATGCATAAAGTTTACAGACAATCCATGCTGATTGATCTGCCATAAGCAAGTGAAAGTTTACAGACAATCCATGCTGATTGATCTGCCATAAGCAAGTGAAAAGTTTACAGACAATCCATGCTGATTGATCTGCCATAAGCAAGTGAAGATTACAGTCTGTTCTAACAAACCAAACTGCCATGTATTAAAGTTTACAGACAATCCATGCTGATTGATCTGCCATAAGCATAAGATTACAGTCTGTTCTAACAAACCAAACTGCCATGTATTAAAGTTTACAGACAATCCATGCTGATTGATCTGCCATAAGCATAGTGTTTCACATTAGGATCTAGCATCCTAATAGGCTCTCTATTCAGTAATTAAAAAGTGCAATAACCGACGGACATAAAAAATACAGGCATGAGCGAGCATAGCAAATAATAAGAATAGTTTAAAATGATTCAGTTTAAAAATAGTCATCAGTAAGAAGTAAAAAGTGCAATAACCTGGGGAGCTCCAGTAGCTCACCACGTACCGCGAGTGCTATTTCAGCGCCGTGGACAACCGCGCTCGCGCGGATCTGGGGCTGAGCGTGTTCGAATCCCGGACGGCAGCCGTGCCTTTCCCAGAGTGTCTTTCCCCCCATCTGAACCCTTTCAGCCTGCTTCTGTCGGTCGAACTTGACCAAGTATGAATGCGACGAAAAAGCGATAAACGCTAAAAAGAACCAGCTGACTGGTCAAAGTTTAAAAAAAAAAAGTGCAATAACCGACACATGAATTTGATAGGCAGTGTAAAAGAGTAGGCAGGGTAAGAATAAATACAAGTTGTGTCAGGATATCCCTGATGTTTCCTCTTGCCACTAGGTGGTAGCAGATATCTACAGTGGTGCAGTGCTGGTATAACTCGGTATAACAGCGTTATACCTCGGTCACTGAGGCTGAAGTACGCGCAATCGCTTTTTACATGGCATTATCCAACCGGACTCCCGGAGAAGCATGCAGCTGCAGAGCCGCAGAGCCAGCGGCGCTCTCTGGGCCGCGCGCTGACGGCCGCGCTGTGAGGCAATAGTATCCAGCTGCAGGACGAGAGCAGCCAAAAAAAACTGTGCATGCGCGCGCACGCGCGTGGAGCGTTTGACCTACTGTCAATTTGCCACTGCACCACTGGATATCTATCAGTGAAATGCCTGAGCAAAGAGATAGGTTTTAAGCTGTCTTTTAAAGATGTCTAGCGAGTTGGCTTCCCTGATGTTTTGGGGTAGTTTGTTCCATAGTTTTGGGACATAGTTGATAAAGGCTGCAGTAGTAGTAGTAGTAGTAGTAGTAGTAGTAGTAGTAGTAGTAGTAGTAGTAGTAGTAGTAGTAGTAGTAGTAGTAGTAGTAGTAGTAGTAGTAGTAGTAGTAGTAGTAGTAGTAGTAGTAGTAATAGTAGCAGTATTAGTAGCAGTAGTAATAGTAGTAGTAGCAGTAGTATCAGCAGTAGTAGTAGTAGCAGTAGTAATAGTAGCAGTAGCAGTAGTAGCAGCAGTAGCAGTAGTAGTAGCAGTAGTAGTAGTAGTAGCAGTAGTAATAGTAGCAGTAGTAGCAGCAGTAGCAGTAGTAGCAGCAGTAGTAGTAGCAGTAGTAATAGTAGCAGTAGCAGCAGTAGCAGTAGTAGTAGCAGCAGCAGTAGCAGCAGCAGTAGCAGTAGCAGCAGCAGTAGCAGTAGTAGTAGTAGTAGTAGTAGTAGTAGTAGTAGTAGTAGCAGCATCAGTAGTAGAAGCAACAGCAGTAGAGGTAGTAGTAGCAGCAGCAGCAGTAGCAGTAGTAGTAGAAGCAACAGCAGTAGTAGTAGTAGTAGTAGTAGTAGTAGTAGTAGTAGTAGTAGTAGTAGTAGTAGTAGTAGTAGTAGTAGTAGTAGTAGTAGTAGTAGTAGTAGTAGCAGTAGTAGTAACAATGTTATCACTCTCAAAGAACACCTACGGGAGACTGCAATTCGAAACTGGCCCCCACAAATGTCCTAACCCAGTTGTACAGTAAATGACCAAGTATGGTATTCCAATGTACAGTGTACAGTGTCCCCCCCCCCCCCCCCCCTACCCCCCCCCCCCCCCCTACCCCCCCCCCCCCCCCCATGTACAGTTCCCACCCAACCCCAGCCCACCTACCCTCCAATGTACAGTTTCTACATCAATTGTATATACACTCTTTTCTGGACACTTTGTATCACAAACAGTACTGTATTTGCAAATCTGGTATGTCATAAATGTATAGATGTAGCAGTACTGTCTATCTGTATGTCGTGTATGTCATATATGTTATGATGAATTGAAAATGGGGGACCCTGATGTAAACAAGACGAAAGTATTTCTCTGGTCTGCATCCCCTTAACAATTGTGTGTATTGAGCTGTACTGTACTGTACCCATTCTGCAATCTGTTAATAAAGTTTTCAATCAATCAATCAATCAATCTTATTGTGTCCTCTGTCCCTCAGGGTTCCCTGGTAAGCCCGGGGCTGCCGGCTCTCCTGGCGGCGTGGGTCGCAGCGTCAGCATCGGCTACACCCTGGTGAAGCACAGCCAGAACGAGCAGGTGCCCATGTGTCCTCAGGGCATGTCCAAGCTGTGGGACGGATACAGCCTGCTGTACGTGGAGGGGCAGGAGAAGGCCCACAACCAGGACCTTGGTATGGCAACAACACGTCCACATCCAATACACATCAGATGTTATTAAAAAAACACGCCAACATTTTGGGAAATTAGCTTATCGTCTTCTAGATAAGATAGATACCAGTTTCCTCTCTGGCTGCATGTCAGCCTAGCTTAGCACAATTAATGGAAGCGGACATGACCGGTTAGCCTTCAGGAGAGGTGTTAGTTGGACAATGCCTAGGCTAACCGGTCATGTCCGCTTCCATTCATTGTGCTAAGCTAGGCTAACATGCAGCCAGATAGCGTTCTACAGAATAACTGCAAAGATATTTGCATGAATGCTCTGAGCATTCATATAAAACTAAATGTTCTGTGCAATATAACAACATTTTCTCATATATTTTTTCATTATTTACTTATCTCTTTGACACTAAGGACTCCAAAGTGCCATGTCACGTCAACCACCCAGTTATGGAAATATGATTTCATCAATCTCTCTCTCTCTCTCCATATTTCTCTCTTCCTCTCTCTCCCCCAGGCATGGCGGGCTCCTGCCTCCCCAGGTTCAGCACCATTCCCTTCCTCTACTGCACGCCCAACGAGGTCTGCTACTACGCCAGCCGCAACGACAAATCATATTGGCTCTCCACCACCGCGCCCATTCCCATGATGCCCGTGGAGGAGATGCAGATTCCCCAGTACATCAGCAGGTGAGCTATGCTCTTTGGCATTAAAAAAAAACACAGTCAAATGCTAACTGACCTCCTCACATCAGTTTGTTGGTTTTTTCTTACTTGAATGGAACGTTACATGATCCCTCGGGTGCCGAGTGTGTTCCATGGGCCTCAGAAATCTCACGGTCATCAATCTGGAAATAATAAGGATGTTTTTCCTAAGATAAGTCAACCTTTTGCCCCGTTAAAGTGCGTGTTTGAACTGACCGCCTCAACCCCTGTTGTTTGAACCATGCAGGTGCTCTGTGTGCGAGGCGCCCTCTCAGGCTGTGGCTGTTCACAGTCAGGACACCACCATCCCTACCTGCCCCCCTGGCTGGAGGAGTCTGTGGATAGGATACTCCTTCCTTATGGTACAAATATCTATCTATCTATCTATCTATCTATCTATCTATCTATCTATCTATCTATCTATCTATCTATCTATCTATCTATCTATCTATCTATCTATCTATCTATCTATCTATCTATCTATCTATCTATCTATCTATCTATCTGTCTGTCTGTCTGTCTGTCTGTCTGTCTGTCTGTCTGTCTGTCTGTCTGTCTGTCTGTCTGTCTGTCTGTCTGTCTGTCTGTCTGTCTGTCTGTCTGTCTGTCTGTCTGTCTGTCTGTCTGTCTGTCTGTCTGTCTGTCTATTTATTTATCTACAGTATCTATCTATCTATCTATCTAGAACACAGCACCATAATAGATAATGTAACAACAATGTGACTGTACTAGAATATGTGATTATAAAATGGGTAGCTCAAATATAGGTATCAAACTATGGAACTCTTTGCAGAATGATGTAAAGAGTTCTACTCGTATATACGGTATTTCACTTCAAAAGGTTGTACAAAGAAAAGATAAATAGACAGAATAGCACAGTTTAGTATAATATTGCAGTTTAGCATAACAGGATAATATAGCATAGCATTACAGTATAGGCTAGTAGGAGTATAGTAATATATATAGCAGCTTAACCCTTTCACTGCCGCGATACCCAAACGGTTAACCCTTTCACTGCGACAACACACATGAGGTTAACCCTTTCACTGCAACACGGCAGCCTGTTAACGCTTTCACTGCCACACAACCGACGGTCGCCGTAAAAGGGTTAACCTTCTGTCGTGTGGCAGTGAAAGGGTTAACATAGAATAATAATATATTAAAATATTGTATAATACTGTATACCAGGGCTATTCAACTAAATTGTTCAGGGGGCCACATTGTCAGAAACCCAAGGGGCCAGGGGCCGGACTGCCACGGCGCCTCCCCGTGCTATGAATATATGTACACTTGACACAACACGCAACCACATTTTCACAACTTTTATTTAACTACATTGCAAAAGTAGTATATTTTTCAAAAAAAGTGCTTCATTTATGTGCCACATCTGCAACATCTCCTGCAAAAAGTGCTTCATTTATGAAGTGCATGATGTGCATCTGAACATTCTAACATTGACACTTGAACAAAAAAACACATTTATAGTGCAGCTGAGCTTATGAAAAAGTGCTTCATGTCTGTGCAACAACAGCAAATCACAGCATCTTATTAGCACTTATTGTCCACTCTTAACTCTCAAACATCAGGGGGGGTGGGGGGCAGACAGGCCTAGCCTACATACACACATATAATGAGAGCGATTGCACTTCTTTGACTGGGCAATGGCAGAGAAAGAGGGTTCATAGGAAGTGAGGGCTACCCGCAAACAGTGATGCAAATGCTCATTTGTCAAGGAGGCACGTTGCTTGTTTTAATGGCATTCATGTGAGAGAAACTGGATTCACAGGTGTATGGTGAGCCAAACATTGTTAGCACAGATATTGCCAGCGTTTTTATTTTGGGGAATGTCTTGACATGAATACACTTTATCCAAAATGTTGTGGTGGATTCATTCTCAAGTGCCTGCTTCAGAGCAGATGATGCTTGCATGTCAATTATTTCAAGTTGCGGGAGACCTTCATCAATGTGAAGTGATGCAAAGAACTCTTGTCCTTTTGTGGAAATAGCAGCTACATTGGCAAATGGGTTGCTCACAAAATGCATCAATTCTCTGGACATGTCAAATTCATCAAATCGACTTGCAAAGTTTTCCCTCAATTTATCAATGAAATCTGTCATTAATTGAGTGACTTTTGGCTCAATTGTGCGTGTTAACGTTGACATGAAAAGAAAAAAGTAAAAAAAAAAAGAAAAGAAAAATGAAAAAAGAATATTTTTTTATATTTTATTTTTATTTTTTTTATTATCATGTAATCTTTGGCGGGCCGGTCAGAATCATCCCGCGGGCCGGATCTGGCCAGCCGCCAGTTGAATAGCCCTGCTGTATACCAATATAATATAGTGTAGTATAAATTGTATGATTTAGTTATATTATAATAAAACAATAAAAATACAATTATATAGAAGTATAATATAGAATAATACATTATATAAAATATATATGTGTGTGTGTGTGTGTGTGTGTGTGTGTGTGTGTGTGTGTGTGTGTGTATACACAAAATGTATTCATTTATGTTCATTTAATTGTGTTGATGTTTCCATTTCTGTAAAATAAGTGTGTACATTTTGTTTGTTTTGGTTTTGTTTTGTTTTGAGAAATGTCGAATAAAGAAAGAGTAAAATTGACCAAAATTCCTTATTTTCCCTCCCCTTCTCCGTCTCTTCCAACAACCCCCACCCCCGCCCCATGCTCTTCCTCTTGACACCCCAGCACACGGCGGCGGGAGCAGGGGGTGGCGGCCAATCCCTGGTGTCCCCCGGTTCCTGCCTGGAGGACTTCCGCGCCACGCCCTTCATCGAGTGCAACGGCGCCAAGGGCACGTGCCACTACTTCGCCAACAAGTACAGCTTCTGGCTGACCACCGTGGAGTACCAGCGGGAGTTTGTGGAGGCGCCGCCCCCGGAGACCCTGAAGGGGGGCCAGCAGCACGCCCGCGTCAGCCGCTGCCAAGTCTGCAGCAAGTTCTTGTAGTAGTAGTAGGAGGAGGCGGGTGGACGGAGGTGGAGAAATGGACTGAAACATGAGAGGTGATGATGATGATGATGTATTACACCTCAAAGAGAAAGAAAAAAAGAGGGTATGGATGATTAGGAGATTTATAAGGAAAATATATAAAAAAAAAATAAAACAAAGCAATAATAATAATAACTTGACTGATTCGTGACCGAAAACGAGCCACTGTCCCGCCTCCCTGATGGTCCTCAGACCAGCGGTGAGAAACACGGGCTCTATTTTCTCTGTTTCCGATGCCCGTTTTGGAAGTCGGCGGATAAACGACAAGAAAGAGGCCAGACCGGGAAGGTACGGATAGAGGTATAGATAGATGGATGGATGGAGAGGGGTTTTCGGTGTGAATGCTCTACACTAGAATATGACTGATAGTGGTGCTATTGTTTATGTTCTATATGTTATTTTTGTTTTGTTTTGTGATGTTCTGTTTTTTGTGAGAATCATTCTCGGCTACCTCAGAGAGAGTGCAAGCCTCTTTGGATAGCACTGTACCGCTTCAGACACCAGGGCTGAATGGTCTGCTCACTTTCCAATTCAGTCAATTCAGAAAGTAAGTTTCCGATGGCAATTCAGTTGATTGAAAAGTACTCGTTCATCTTGTGGGATGAAATTTTTTTTTTTTCTTTTTTGTAAAACATTTCTATTTTTATTTTTTTATATTTCCTGAATTGTCCTAATTGAATAAGAAGAAGATCTCTAAATATGTTCAGACCCTGGTTCATACACACCTTTTATACCACAACAGCCATAAAACATCAAGAAAACTGCAGCTTTAAAAAAGAAAAAAAACTAAAAGAAAACTGTAGTAATGTTATTCAGAACCTCAGTTGCCATAGCTACAGCCCCTTGTTGCCACCTGTTTGTACACTCAACTTTACAATGCCTTGTATGGTCTATATTAAGATTTCAATTTTGGAGATACACATTAGGTATGTTCACCTTGTGCCCCCTTGTTGGATGCCATGATGTGCCTCTGTATTTGGTGCTGTACTTTCGTCAAGTACCTTCCTGTCAGAACACATGCAAAAAGAAAAAACTGCACTTTCTAAGACTTGTAAAGATAAGGTAGCAACTCAATCCAATCACGGAGGACTCATAATAAACAAGGCCCCATGTATATGTTTCGTGAACATATTGCACTGATGTCAATTGCTACAATGGACTATAATAATCCAAGACAAATGCCCAGAGGCAGACTTTTTCATCTTGGCTCACTGCAACAGCGGTGGCTAACGTGTTCCATTCAGCTCCGAGGGGCGTTCAGAGGTGATAGATTACGATTGTAAAAATACCCTCTTATCGGTGCTAAATGAGACGGAAAGTTGATCAGACACTTCACACCCTTAAAGATGGAATGAGGCAATGTGTAGGGACCCTAATTAAGCACGCTCAGGTGTGTTGAGAAACAACCGCTGTTAACCGCAACATTTTGTTTAGCGTGTTGTAATGCATCCACTGGTGTCCCATCCTGCAACACGCAAGATCACATTTCTAACATAACACTTTGAATGGTGTATATTGGATAACAATTGGTTTGTTTTTGGTTTTTCCGCCATAAATGTTCAATAAACGACTGATAATGGCTTTTTCCACCTAAAGGGTTCACCAAAAATGTGTTTCACCCAAAAACTTGTTTGCATGTCACCTGGATGACAGTGGCCAGCTGGGCAATAGCGAGTAGCGACCATGATGGGTTCACAGGATTAGTTGAGAGAAGCCAAGTTTTTGAGTGGAGGGGACCTTCCGGAGTGTTCCAATGCTCCATTGTTGTTCTACAATACAAACGCTAATCGTTTACACTCCTCATCGCCAGTTGTTCCCGGTTCATCTTAGCTCCTTGCTGTCGAGACCAAAACAGGATTTGTATACAAGAAACACAATCTTTATTCACTCCCCCAACTTGAGCCAAAACCAACATGCGGTGACACAACACAACGGGACACACTCTAGTTTGGATATGTTTATTATTGTTGTACATAGTGCTTATCGTCATGCTTATTAAACAACCCGTATGTTTTGGATAGAGAGCAAAAGGTCCGCGGTGACAGTCGTGTCGTTCCTTGTTTTCGCTTCGGTATCGTTCCACCATCCTTGGATGACCCCCCCCCCCCCCCATCCCCCATGTTACTTCATAGTTTATTTTCTACTAGATATCGCATTGACTTCCTTTGGAGTCTACAGGGTAGTCATGAGTCGCTGCGGTAAAAGATCAAGAGCGAAAAGGGCATGCGGCCGGCGGCGTAGATACGAAGCACGGCGGCAGATTCTCTGTGTCGTCGAAAGCCGCGGTGCCTGTGAACCGCCGCTAGGGGGCAGAGTGGCTAACTGAGTGAGTGAGTGAGTGAGTGAGTGAGTGAGCGGCTGGGTGAGTGACACGGTGGGATCTACGTGGTGCTTCGTGTCTAAAAGCGAGAGCTTCGTAAGCTAGCCGATGAAGGGCCAACGTTAGCAAGCCGGTGATCTCATTCTGCGTTCACTTTGGCTTTTTTTCTTTTTGTAAAGTGAGCATTTTACATCCTCGGTCTAGTCTTGAGTTTTAAGAGAAGATAAGTGAATCCCGACGTGCATGAGGGTGATCTAGCCTCTTCCCCTGACATCATCCTTGGACTGTGAAAGTGACGCGGGTGACTAAACCACTATGACCACTGTGTAGCACGTAGCCCCTTCCCCATCTCTCTACTGGTGTAGCCGTTAGTCTATTACTCTGTACACATTTATTTTTTCTTTCTTCCTGCTGTTCCGTGCTGTTGCTGTTTGTAATCTAGATTGTAATTATTTTACGTTTAAATCACGGTACTATCCCCCTGGTTTTTTAAAGGTTTATTTACTGAAATGTCTGGGGGAGGGAACGGGAAGATTGTGATTATGTTCTGTACATTCGATGAAAGAAAAGAAAAGAAAATCGCCCTTAGGTTTGTGTTTTTATGTGGAAAATATATTCACTGATTATTTTTTAATAACAGGATGGAAAGAAAATGTTTAGCGGTGTTTATATTGTCTATTTTTTACTTGTTCCTCCTCATGGTTCGATTCCACCAGCTTAGCGACAAATTCGGGAAATGGTCAATAAAACAATGTTCATGTAATGATCCATGTTCCACGTACATGCCTGAGATATACTGTAAGTGCCTACGATGCCAGAAATGATCCTCAAAGAGGAAAGCGAGAATTTGATGATATGTCTGATGATACTGTACTGTGTATTTTGTCTGTGCTCACACACTATAAAATAAAGTATTGAAAACAGAGAATCTCTAACGTAGAGTGATTGTAGGACTTCATGAAATAACATTGAGGTATTGAAATGACATCGATGTAACCTCTGTAGATAATATTAAAATGTGATGTGATTTATTTTGTACTGTTAATATAATTACTGCATGAGATGACTGAATTGGATCTTAGACTTTGCTGTGTGCTTGATGAGAATAAAAAAAAAAAGCATTACCACCTAGACTGTAGTAGCATGACACTGATTGTGTTATTATTCAATCAATATCATAAGATTGTTTAATCCCCGATAAGACACGGCAAGTATTCATGTCAAGTCAAGAGTTTTATTTGTCACGGCATACAAGCATACAGTGAAATGCGGGGGATCATGCCCGCAGCGATTGTGCAATAATACAAGTAATAAGAATAGGAATGAGAATAAGACATTTGTGCAATAATACAAGTAATAAGAATAAGACATAACAGGTATAATGTACATAAAGTTTACAAAAAGCATGGTAAGACATGCTAAGGTCCTGCGATAGTGCAATACAATGTTAGCTACGGATGAGGCACTGGGTTTTATGTACACTACTATACAATGCTATACTATACAATCTACAGTTATACTATGTTTCCTTATGCTAACTTGCTATATCCATCTGTTTATACCTTTCCATTGTGTAAAGTGACTGTTAGTGTGTGAGTGTATACAGTGTGTGTTGTGTGTGTGCTCTTGTGTGTGGAGAGTTCAGTGTTCAAGACTCTGATGGCCTGGGGGAAGAAGCTGAGCCGAAGTCTCTCTGTCTTAGTTGCTGGTGTTCGCAGGCGTTTGCCTGACCTAAGCAGCATGAACAGGCTGTTGTTGGGGTGGTGAGGGTCTTTCATTATTCTGCAGGCTCTGGATTTGCACCTCTTGTTATATAAGACCTGCAGGGGTGGTAGTGCAATACCCGTAGTACGCTCAGCTGAGCGCACCACTCTCTGTAGGGCCTTCTTGTCCTGTACCTTGCTGTTTCCATACCAGGCAGTGATGTTTCCGGTCAAGATGCCCTCTACAGCTCCGGAGTAGAAGGACTGGAGTATCTTCCCCGATACTCTGAACTTCCTTAACTGTCTCAGGTGGTAGAGGCGCTGTTTCGCCTTCTTTACGACTGAGTATGTGTGTTGTCCATGTCAGGTCTTCTGAGATGTGGACCCCCAGGTACTTGAAGCTGCTCACCCTCTCCACGGTAGCCCCGTTTATCCTCAGTGGTGTGTGTGTCCCCTGCTGTGTTCTCCTAAAGTATTGGTTTGTAGAATGAATGGGATTCCCGTGCTGCCAGCTTAGCTGCTAGAGAAAGCCTACATGATAGAAAGCCTATAATGTCCCACACAGCATTGGTTCTCAAAGTGGGGTCCGAGGGGGGAGGTTGGGTGGCGTAGCGGAGATTGCGCTCGTCACCAATGCAAGAGGCTGTGGTCTCGACTCCCGGAGTCAGCATTGCCCTGCGGCTTGGGCTGGTCGTCATACTAACTCGTTTGGCTGAGTTAGGGGGAGGGAAGTCATGGGTGGTAATCTGGCATTGTGGACAGCGACACCTACAGGTCAGGTCTGGGCGCCTGCTCAGCGAAAGGCAGGAAATGGTGAAGGCAGCGTGACCTCCCATGCGTTACGCTTCACCAATGAGAGTCCTCGCTGCCAGGTGAAAAAAGAGCCACTAGCTGTCTCCACATGTGTCGGAGGAAGCCTGTGGTGGACTTCAGGGTTCCCTTGTACCGACCAGTAGGAGGAACATGCGCACAACAACCAGGTAGGGGAGGGGGGGAATTGGCATAACGACTAAATTGGGATGGGGAGAAAAATGTTAAAATCTGGCGGAGAAAAAAAAGTGGGGTCCGAGGACCACCAGGGGTCCTCGAGAGGGTCCCCAGCAAGATGTGGAGTTTTCACAAGTCTTTCACCAAAGATTTCCTCACTAGAAGTTAGTACGATGAAAGAATGTCCTCAGTTAGCATGATGAAAGAATGTCCTCAGTTAGCATGATGAAAGAATGTCCTCACTAGAAGTTAGCACGATGAAAGAATGTCCTCACTAGAAGTTAGCACGATGAAAGAATGTCCTCACTAGAAGTTAGCATGATGAAAGAATGTCCTCACTAGAAGTTAGCATGATGAAAGAATGTCCTCAGTTAGCACGATGAAAGAATGTCCTCACTAGAAGTTAGCATGATGAAAGAATGTCCTCACTAGAAGTTAGCATGATGAAAGAATGTCCTCACTAGAAGTTAGCACGATGAAAGAATGTCCTCAGTTAGCATGATGAAAGAATGTCCTCACTAGAAGTTAGCATGATGAAAGAATGTCCTCACTAGAAGTTAGCATGATGAAAGAATGTCCTCACTAGAAGTTAGCATGATGAAAGAATGTCCTCACTAGAAGTTAGCATGATGAAAGAATGTCCTCACTAGAAGTTAGCATGATGAAAGAATGTCCTCACTAGAAGTTAGCACGATGAAAGAATGTCCTCTGTTAGCATGATGAAAGAATGTCCTCACTAGAAGTTAGCATGATGAAAGAATGTCCTCACTAGAAGTTAGCATGATGAAAGAATGTCCTCAGTTAGCATGATGAAAGAATGTCCTCACTAGAAGTTAGCATGATGAAAGAATGTCCTCACTAGAAGTTAGCATGATGAAAGAATGTCCTCAGTTAGCATGATGAAAGAATGTCCTCACTAGAAGTTAGCATGATGAAAGAATGTCCTCACTAGAAGTTAGCATGATGAAAGAATGTCCTCACTAGAAGTTAGCATGATGAAAGAATGTCCTCACTAGAAGTTAGCATGATGAAAGAATGTCCTCACTAGAAGTTAGCATGATGAAAGAATGTCCTCACTAGAAGTTAGCACGATGAAAGAATGTCCTCAGTTAGCATGATGAAAGAATGTCCTCACTAGAAGTTAGCATGATGAAAGAATGTCCTCACTAGAAATTAGCATGATGAAAGAATGTCCTCACTAGAAGTTAGCATGATGAAAGAATGTCCTCACTAGAAGTTAGCATGATGAAAGAATGTCCTCACTAGAAGTTAGCACAATGAAAGAATGTCCTCAGTTAGCATGATGAAAGAATGTCCTCACTAGAAGTTAGCATGATGAAAGAATGTCCTCACTAGAAGTTAGCATGATGAAAGAATGTCCTCACTAGAAGTTAGCATGATGAAAGAATGTCGTCACTAGAAGTTAGCATGATGAAAGAATGTCCTCAGTTAGCATGATGAAAGAATGTCCTCACTAGAAGTTAGCATGATGAAAGAATGTCCTCACTAGAAGTTAGCATGATGAAAGAATGTCCTCACTAGAAGTTAGCACGATGAAAGAATGTCCTCAGTTAGCATGATGAAAGAATGTCCTCACTAGAAGTTAGCATGATGAAAGAATGTCCTCACTAGAAGTTAGCATGATGAAAGAATGTCCTCAGTTAGCATGATGAAAGAATGTCCTCACTAGAAGTTAGCATGATGAAAGAATGTCCTCACTAGAAGTTAGCATGATGAAAGAATGTCCTCACTAGAAGTTAGCATGATGAAAGAATGTCCTCACTAGAAGTTAGCATGATGAAATAATGTCCTCAGTTAGCATGATGAAAGAATGTCCTCACTAGAAGTTAGCATGATGAAAGAATGTCCTCACTAGAAGTTAGCATGATAAAAGAATGTCCTCACTAGAAGTTAGCATGATGAAAGAATGTCCTCAGTAGAAGTTAGCATGATGAAAGAATGTCCTCTGTGAGGATTGGCCCATTCCCCGCCACACGCTTCTTCAAGGTACTGTGATGATTGGTCCATTCCCCGCCACACGCTTCAGGAGCGATTACCAATTTCCATCACGCACCTGTTGTAGTTTGTAATTAGCGCTCCAGAGGCTTCATATACTCGGGCCTTCTATCAATCGGTGTCGGGTCGTTTTGGATTACTACTGCTATTGCCTGTTCCCCCCCGTTGTTGTGCCTCGTCTACTTCTTCTCCAGGACGTCTTTGGAAGTCGCCGCTGGTGTATATCTCGATCATCCGTTGGAGCTGTGCCTCGTTGCCCGCTTTACGCGTTTGCGCTTTGGTGAGTTTTTGGAAACAAGCCTTTTGGATTATCTGTTTTTTGTGTGTTTGGATAACACTGAAGAAATACCGTTTTTGTTTTGTACTGGACTCAGCTAATTTGTGTGTTAGGATAACACTGAAGAAATACCGTTTTTGTTTTGTACTGGACTCAGCTAACTTCTGTGTTGGTACACCGAAGATCAAGTCACTTGTGATTTATACTGGACTCAGCTAAGGAGGACTGAACTGCACTGCCTCTGTGTACAGTTGGATTGATTATTGACCACTCTCTCTCTCTCTCTGTTTCCTCCCCGAGTTGGATCCGGGAGTATCTGCAGAGCCGCAGAGGTAGTGGCGCCTACGCCGATTCCCGACCTCTAAACCGGGAGGATCTGCAGAGCCGCAGACAACTCTGCCGAAAGCATTCTCCTTTTTGTTAATTCTGATTTGTTATTTGGCTCATTTTTGATTCTGTAATAAATACGCCCTAGTGTTTGGCTAACTCTGAACTACCTGTATGTGCCGTGCTGTTGGGGTCGGTTTCAAACCATAACAGTCCTCACTAGAAGTTAGCATGATGAAAGAATGTTGTCACTAGAAGTTAGCATGATGAAAGAATGTCCTCACTAGAAGTTAGCATGATGAAAGAATGTCCTCACTAGAAGTTAGCATGATGAAAGAATGTCCTCAGTAGAAGTTAGCATGATGAAAGAATGTCCTCACTAGAAGTTAGCACGATGAAAGAATGTTGTCACTAGAAGTTAGCATGATGAAAGAATGTCCTCACTAGAAGTTAGCATGATGAAAGAATGTCCTCACTAGAAGTTAGCATGATGAAAGAATGTCCTCACTAGAAGTTAGCATGATGAAAGAATGTCGTCACTAGAAGTTAGCATGATGAAAGAATGTCCTCACTAGAAGTTAGCATGATGAAAGAATGTCCTCACTAGAAGTTAGCATGATGAAAGAATGTCATCACTAGAAGTTAGCATGATGAAAGAATGTCCTCACTAGAAGTTAGCATGATGAAAGAATGTCCTCACTAGAAGTTAGCATGATGAAAGAATGTCCTCACTAGAAGTTAGCATGATGAAAGAATGTCCTCACTAGAAGTTAGCATGATAAAAGAATGCCCTCACTAGAAGTTAGCATGATGAAAGAATGTCCTCACTAGAAGTTAGCATGATGAAAGAATGTCCTCACTAGAAGTTAGCATGATGAAAGAATGTCCTCACTAGAAGTTAGCATGATGAAAGAATGTCCTCAGTTAGCATGATGAAAGAATGTCCTCACTAGAAGTTAGCATGATGAAAGAATGTCCTCACTAGAAGTTAGCATGATGAAAGAATGTCCTCACTAGAAGTTAGCATGATGAAAGAATGTCCTCACTAGAAGTTAGCATGATGAAAGAATGTCCTCACTAGAAGTTAGCATGATGAAAGAATGTCCTCACTAGAAGTTAGCATGATGAAATAATGTCCTCACTAGAAGTTAGCATGATGAAAGAATGTCCTCACTAGAAGTTAGCATGATGAAAGAATGTCCTCACTAGAAGTTAGCATGATGAAAGAATGTCCTCAGTTAGCATGATGAAAGAATGTCCTCACTAGAAGTTAGCATGATGAAAGAATGTCCTCACTAGAAGTTAGCACAATGAAAGAATGTCCTCACAAGAAGTTAGCACGATGAAAGAATGTCCTCACTAGAAGTTAGCATGATGAAAGAATGTCCTCACTAGAAGTTAGCATGATGAAAGAATGTCCTCACTAGAAGTTAGCACGATGAAATGTCCTCACTAGAAGTTAGCACGATGAAAGAATGTCCTCACTAGAAGTTAGCACGATGAAAGAATGTATATGCCACCTACAGACAGGAATGGAATCAAGTAAATAATATAAAAGAATATATAAATATTAAATATAAATTGAATATATATATACCTGCACATAATCCTTTGACATATCTGTAGACACAATATCCATATATGTACATATCCCTTACTTACTCTACTAGTTACGCTGCTGGCCAGTATGACTCTATCACTACTTATTAATATTACAACTCTGTACATACATCTGATTAGCACTACTCTCACTACTCATTTATTTATGTTATACCATGTTTAATCACCTGTACATTGTATATTACTACTAATCTAATCTAATTTAACAAATAACCTCTCAGATGGGGGTCCATGGCCAATTATTACGTATCAATTTGGGGCCCATGACGTGAGATACAGCTCCGGTGCAGCACACGGCGCAGGACCCAGACAAATAGAGCGAAAATTAGGCCTATGAAGGATCGTGTATGTACTGAATAGATTCTGGAGACGGCACATATGGCATGGTGCATTGTTATTTTCTGATTCTAATGAGGGCAGATGTGTGTGTGTGTGTGTGTGTGTGCGTGTGTGTGTGTGTGTGTGTGTGTGTTGAGTGTATCGATTTCTAACAACAAAGAAGCTCAAATATTTGACAAAAGTGAACACATTAAACAGTAACACAAGGAGGCATGACTCAAACACATGCACTTTTCCATAACATGGGTCATCCACATCCAGATGTTTTCAGCAGAGCATACCATTACAGTAGATAGAGATGCATCGCTTTTGAGGAAATCCCTCAAATTGGGCCTACTTACATTCTTGTATGTGCGGAACATATCAATACTGTGCAATTGCCTTACCTATTTTCAGAAAAGCTGATATATGTACATCCTTAATTATTTAAAAAAAAAAAGCACAGATCCTTATTTCTTAATGTCAACATATTACATCAAATTACTTCAAACCCGTTTATTTGGTACAATCTACCTCCCACTACTAAAAGTTGACGAGTCTTGGGGGTAAATCTTAGCCTGGTTCACCCTACTTCCTTTAACCCTCTGTGATCTGTCAAAGTTTGATTACACAGACCGCCAGGCGCCTTTAAGTGTCCGTCTTTATTTTTATTTTTTTTGAAACCCCACTTCCTCACTTTTCGTCTTGCAACACTCCCTCAACTCTACCTCTTTTTTCCCTCCCTCTGTCCGACCTCTTTCCGATCATAAAGGTTGGAGACCTTACCACAGTGTTCCTGTTCCTATTATACCTCCATGATTCCCCTGTGACAGCCAGGCATTGGGGGAAACTGTGATTCTGATACATGAGCACTAGGGGGAGCACTAAGCCAGGAGCTTCAATTAGCCTACAACCTGAGTCTGCTCTGTACAACCATAGATATATATAGAACACTAGATAGCTTACCCGCGCTGCCGCCTGCCGGCCAATGGAGAGCGACGTCACTGAACCGCCGCCATCTTGCCCAGGTCAGCCTTGAGTGAGAGTGAGTGAGCTGCACAGACAAAAATACTCATAACTCGCTGAAATATGGACAGATTTACAAATGGTTTGGTTTATTACAAGCATTATTAACGTGGCTATGATTCAAGCGGTTTGTAAAAAAAAACATCTTTACAAGTATGCAGTATCATAACTACATCTTTGATGTTTATAGCAAACCAATCCGTTTGTAAATCCGTCAATATTTCAGCGAGTTATGAGTATTTTTGTCTGTGCAGCTCACGTGCACTCTCACTCAAGGCTGACCTGGGCAAGATGGCGGCGGTTCAGTGACGCTGGTGACTCCGCCTTAAGCTATCTAGTGTTCTATATATATCTATGTGTACAACCACCCCAAAATAATAACCAATGAAGAAGACGCTGGATAGCCGTCTTAAAGGCCCACTTGCAGGTTAAACCCTACTCTTCAATTATGGGTAGTTTACATCATTGGTATCTAATTTCATTATTTATTTTTTTCCATTTTACGCCGGAAATTCCACTCACGAATAACATGTATGGAGCCAATCAAAAAGCTTATCAGACGCTATCAGTGCTGTGACGTCACTGCTGGTAACTTTCCCCTACTTCTCATCCACTACAATGGAGTTTGACGAGTGCAGAAAGCTATTTCCTTGATCCAAATGGACGCCTTACAAATGGGTTTAATCGTCGGAGAGACTTTGATAGACCAGCTACAACTGCATGTTTGGTTGAAACAAGGTAGTTATAAGGTTTTTAATGTCGTAAAAAAAGAACTACATGTACCACTAGGCAGCCTGTTGTTCAGTACAGCAGCGCTATTGGTCTGTTAGGCTGTCGCCTTATCCCCGTCATGGGTCATAGTACCAAGCTGGCTATATGGCTCTGGCTAACATTAACGTTACGTCGTGAACCATTTTAAATCGGGGCATGTAGAAGAGTTTCGGGAACTTATAAAATGTGCAGGTCCTCTTCTCAGACCTGTGGGGCAAATCACTGCACGCATCATGCCAGCTAGCAAGCTACACGTCACGGCATGTTGATACGATAGTAGCCCCTTTCATGACTGTGATGCACTCGGTCACGAAACGGGCTACCACAATAGCTAACTAACGTTAACGTTACAAGATCAAACACCTTATAACTACTACTACTGTCGTGTCCATAAGTTCCCTGGCAGAATACTTTGTTTGTGAGGACAAAGGTATACAAAGAGGAGAGAACCATTTTAAATCGGGGCATGTTAGGAGTTTCGAGAATGCTGGCTAGCAAGCTAGCTAGCTAGCTACTAACGTTATATACACAATATGTACAACGACAAAATGATTTACATTAGTATTTAAAAATATGGTAACGTGGTTGTGGCTTTTACAAATAGTGGTTAGCTTTAGAGATAAATGGCTATGATCACGGAGCAATAGTGTTAGGTGAAAGAGATACTAGATTCCTCGGCTAGTAGTAACAAGAAGGCTCTTTGCTTCCTGCCACTACCTGCCTGTGATTCTCAGCGCCCCCCTGCTGCCCTGTACCTTGTGTGACGTCATCATTAAGATGACACGCGCACGCTATGAACCATGGATTAAAATATGCACGTGCGTGGTGGTTGTGGTTGGGCGGACAAAATGTTTGATAAAAACACTAAAACTGGGTAAATTTTGTTGAGATCAGAGACTCTGTATAGGATTGCTAGTAACTGTCTAACTGTACATATGACTGTTTACACTAGTAACTGTTTACCTGCGTAGACAATTGTCTCCACCAGTGATTGCCTAGTTGCATATATATCTGTCCCCACTGGAGGGCGCTCTAGGCGGAGCCACCCAGGTATTCTACCTTATGGCAACTATAAAAGGAAAGGTGCCCACCCCTTTCGTTCTCTCCCCCAATGTCTCTCAGAGAGAGAAGAGTTGTACTACTGCTGCTTGCTGACATGTGAATAAAAGAAGCCACGCCAGTTCAGGCACAAGATAGAAACCATGCCTCTTGACCACATTATTGTCGCCCTAAACTGAGTTCTGTTAACAAATTTCTATACATTTTTTTCCCTCTTCATGAAAGTCACTGTTGGCCTAGTCACATTGTTTATTGAACAAAAATACAACCTGCAAGTGGGCCTTTAACAATCTCAACAATCCAGTTGAGTTACTCCTTTAATTCCAGAGAGCCTTTAATTCAGGCCACACTAACACATTAACCCCATTCACCTTCTAAATCCAACATCATTGGTTGATTTCCTAATACAATAGAACCCTGACACGCCAATCAGATTATTGGAACCCTGATCATTCCGCTTTAAGGATTTAACAGGGCTTATTTGCAAAAGGTGACAAGGTGCGTGACCTTCTCTACACCCTCCCTGACAGACACTGTCAGTCAAATGTTTGACAACACACTCACCTCACAATGAACACATTTGGGCGGGTTGTCACACTGATATTATATAGCACCTGTAATTAAGATGGCTGCCTTGTTTTCATACCGTATGCTGTCGGTCAACATGTGTCATAAAGCTGTGTGTTCGGGAGGACCCATTGGAGGGTTGGGTTCCCTGCTGGGTGCCTGGCGTTGAGTGTCGAATGGGGTGATGATATCTGAACATAACAGCCTAATTAAGATAGCTTGTGTTCTCTTCGGGGGGGGGGGGGGGGGGGACACACTTGCTCCTAAAGTGTTGTCTCTGCGGATCAGCCTCCTCACTCTGAAAACCATTAAGGCGAGACAGCACCCCCAAAATCGCCTTCTAGCTTTTTTTTTCGAGGATATTGAGATTTCGTTATATTTTGCTTCCTAAACATGTCTTCTATGAAACAAGTGACAATAAAACGTCAATAACACACATTTAGTTGTTTATTTAACTTCATTTTGCCTGATTGCATCCATAAATGTGCACATATTTAATGTGGAAATGCCTAATTTGCATATATAAACATAAAATTCAGAAAACTGGCAATATACTTTTTCTTAGTTTATATGTACATAACAAACTGGGAAAGTTTCATAGTGATATCTATTCAAATATTGTTTTTGCCTATTAGGAGGGTACTACACTGTTACTACTTACTACACTGTTTGTTTGTAGCCTGTGTGTAGTTCTGTTCAGTTCAATAACATCATTATTATTATGTTATTCAGTTATCAGGCATGTGTTTAGGTTGTCTATTACTAATGGTTTGATTGGGTGTTGTGTTTGAAAATAGCTGTTTCAAAAAAAGATTTATGGCATTTTACAATACAAAACTTTGAGGTAGTTTTCTGAAAAACTAGTGTAGACACCTGAATATGTCTAACAATAATTCAATGTGTCTAACGTTAATTCCTTGCATTCTCTGTGTTCGCGATGACGTTGTGTAACTTGCTGACTGCTCTTGATCCTCCCTATCCTAACATTGACACTTAACAGTGGGGCATGATACAGGTGCCGCCAGGGGGAGCTGGTGGCGACGTTGGGCAGGGATACACAGGTGAAGAAGGATGGGCTCAGGGCGCGGCGCAGACGGAGGAACTTTCTCTTCATCGTTTTCCAGAGAAGGAAGAGGTCGCACGGAGCTGGAGCTCCGGACATCAAGCACGCAAGATATAAACCCAGTCACGAAGCGGGTTAGTAATGAGTATGCGATAGCTTAGCTTTTAGTTAATGCGGAAGAGACATTGTGAACGAAGAAGCAGACGAGCTACTGCCGAAGAGTGTGGTAGATATTGCCCACATTGCGTTTTAGCTGAAGTATATGCGTCATGACAGGGGGTCGTCCCGACCCACAGCTTAGCTTTGTTTAGGCTAGCACCACAGTTTAGCCCGCGTGTCGCCCCACCCCTTCAGCCCAGCAGCGGACGTCACTACACTGCACGCTCCTCCAGCCCCTCCAAGCCGTTACCCCAGCAGTCACCTGCCCAGCGTCTACCCAGCCCCGCTGCCTGCTATCACGGGACCTCTCGACGGCCATCTCACCACACGGACGTTTGGTGGTGGGAGCAGGCCAGCCACTTGGTTAAGTACACTCAAGCCGGTTACAGCGAGCGCTCCGAGTGCTGAAACTTTATCGGTAGACATTCTCTTTGTGCGGCGCGGGCTCTTTAAGGGCGAAGAGAAGCAGTGCTTTGAACTGACGCTGGTAACAGTGTTTAGGGGCGCCCCGACCTTTATTATTTTGGGGAAAGCTGGCTATAGATAGGACTTTTATTTGCAACGTGGGCCCACTGTCATTTTGGTTGAATGTGGTAATAATGTGTGTTCTTTTATAAAAATCCCATTGAATAGCTCCTTTATCCCTCTCCCTCTTCCTCCCCTCTCTACCCACCTACGGAGAAGCGAATCAGTATATAAACCCTTAAAGGGAAGGGGTTATTACTGTGTATAGGCCAGTGTGGGAATAACTTTAGTCTGTACTGTAGAGCGAGAGCACTAGGTGCCCGGTGCGGAAATAACTTTCATTCCTGTGTAAATACTTGAAACGTGCATCAGACTTTCAGTAAAAGAGAGCTCAATGGGACCACTGTGTGCGTGTCTGTTAATGTTCATTACAATTGAACCCTTTCCCCACCCCCCTGCCTATAGTTCATTGGGAAAGGTCTCTACTCATCAATCAGGAAGGGTACTGTTTTGGGGAGCGAATATATCATCCATCCTTACTGCCATCGGGTGTGGGAGGGCCCAGGAAGTATTGGGGGAAGTGTGGGTGTGTGGGGAGCTACTGCTGATCACCCTGGAGGGCAAGAAGGACCAGCGCACCATCCCTAGGTTAGTGAATCCTAGGCCCCATCCACTCCCGCTGCTCGACCTCCACTTCAACATTCCTGGCCTACAGTCGGGGACTCAGCCGGACCCAGCTCTGCTGCGTTCTAACTACCAGGTGGCAGTGTACATCCACTCCCATAAAGCAGGGATAATCCACCCTGCTACACTAGTTTTTATGCATTTTACTTACACACAAAGTCTTGGAACTCCATTTTCCCTAGTACCTACACACACCAAACTTTCCACATTTCTTCCCATCCATATTATGCTTCTTTCTATAGAAGGGTTTGTTG